>NW_020174268.1:5816290-5855914 GCF_003031525.2 Neophocaena asiaeorientalis asiaeorientalis | reverse complement strand
TCTGAAGTGGGTCTCTTGTAGACAGCATATATAAGGGTCTTGTTTTTGTATCCATTCAGCCAATCTGTGTCTCTTGGTGGGAGCATTTAGTCCATTTACATTTAAGGTAATTATCGATATGTATGTTCCTATTCCCATTTTATATATTGTTTTGGGTTCGCTACTATAGGTCTTTTCCTTCTCTTGTGTTTCGTGCCTAGAGAAGTTCCTTTAGCATTTGTTGTAAAGCTGGTTTGGTGGTGCTGAATTCTCTTAACTTTTTCTTGTTTGTAAAGGTTTTAATTTCTCCAATGAATCTGAATGAGATCCTTGCTGGGTAGAGTAATCTTGGTTGTAGGTTTTTCCCTTTCATCACTTTAAATATGCCCTGTCACTCCCTTCTGGCTTGCAGAGTTTCTGCTGAAAGATCACCTGTTAACCATATGGGGATTCCATATGTTATTTGTTGTTTTTCCCTTGCTGCTTTTAATATTTTTTCTTTGCATTTAATTGTTGATAGCTTGATTAATATGCATCTTGGCCTGTTTCTCTTTGGATTTTTCCTATATTGGACTCTCTGTGCTTCCTAGACTTGACTATTTCCTTTCCCATGTTAGGGAAGTTTTCAACTATAATCTCTTCAAATATTTTCTCAGACCCTTTCTTTTTCTCTTCGTCTTCTGGGACCCCTATAATTCGAATGTTGGTGTGTTTAATGGTGTCCCAGAGGTCTCAGACTGTCCTCAATTCTTTTTATCCTTTTTTCTTTATTCTGCTCTGTGGTAGTTATTTCCACTATTGTACCTTCTAGGTCACTTATCCGTTCTTCTGCCTCAGTTATTCTGCTACTGATTCCTTCTAGAAATTTTTTAATTTAATTTATTGTGTTGTTCATCATTCTTTGTTTGCTCTTTAGTTCTCCTAGGTCTTTGTTAAACGTTTCTTGTGTTTTCTCCATTTTATTTCCAAGATTGTTGGTCTGGTTTTTACCTTGCTCCTTCATCTGCTGTGTGTTTCTCTGTCTTCTCATTTTGCTTAACTTACTGTGTTTGGGGTCTCTTTCTCGCAGGCTGCGGGTTCGTAGTTCCCGTTGTTTTTGGTGTCTGCCCCCAGTGGGTAAGGTTGGTTCAGTGGCTTTTGTAGGCTTTCTGGTGGAGGGGTCTGGTGCCTGTGCTCTTGGGGGTGGGGCTGGATCTTGTCTTTCTGGTGGGCAAGGCCATGTCCGGTGGTGTGTTTTGGGGTGTCTGTGAACTTAGTATGATTTTAGGCCGCCTCTCTGCTAATGGGTGGGGTGATGTTCCTGTTTTGCTAGTTGTTTGGCATAGGGTGTCCAGCACTGGATTTTGCTGGCCATTGGGTGGAGCTGGGTCTTAGGGTTGAGACGGAGATCTCTGGGAGAGCTCTCACCAAGTGATATTACATGGGGCTGGGAGGTCTCTGGTGGGCCAATGTCCTGATCTCGGCTCTCCCACCTCACAGGCTCAGGCCAGACACCAGGCCAGAGCACCATGACCCTGTGAGCTGCATGGCTCAGAAGAAAGGGGAGAAAAAAAGAAAGGAAAAAAAAAATTTTTAATAATAAAAAAACTAAAAAGATTATTAAAAAAAAATAAAAGAGAGCAACCAAACCAATAAACAAATCAACCAATGATAACAAGTGCTAAACACTAAACTAAGATAAACATAAAAATCAGAAACAAATCTTGCAGACAGCAAACCCCAAGTCTACAGTTGCTCCCAAAGTCCACAGCCTCAATTTTTGGACGATTAGTTGTCTATTCAGGTATTCCACAGATGCAGGGTACCTCAAGTTGATTGTGGGGATTTAATCCACTGCTACTGAGGCTACACAGAGGAATTTCCCTTTCTCTTCTTTGTTCGCACAGCTCCCGAGGTTCAGCTTTGGTTTTGGCCCCGCCTCTGTGTGTAGGTTGCCCTCAGGCATCTGTTCCTTACCCAGACAGGAGGGGGTTAAGCAGCAGCTGATTAGGGGCCTCTTGCTCATTCAGCCCGCGGGGAGGGAGGGGTACGGTAGTTATAATTGTAATGCGGGGTGAGCCTGCGGTGGCAGAGGCCAGTGTGTCGTTGTAACAGCCTGGGGTGTGCCATATGTTCTCCTGGGGAAGCTGTTCCTGGATCACGGGACCCTGGCAGTGGCGGGCTGCTCAGGCTCTCTGGTGGGGAGGTGTGGATGGTGGCCTGTGCTTGCACACAGGATTCTTGGTGGCTGCAGCAGCAGCGTTAGCGTTTCATGCCCGTCTCTGGGGTCTGAGCTGTTAGCCGCAGCTCACGCCCGTCTCTGGAGCTCATTTAGGCGGTGCTCTGAATCTCCTCTCCTCGTGCACCCCGAAACAATAGTCTCTTGTTTCTTAGGCAGGTCCAGACTTTTCCCCGGACTCCCTCCCGGCTAGCTGTGGCGCACCAGCCCCCTTCAGGCTGTGTTCGCCGCCAACCCCAGTCCTCTCCCTGCGATCCGACCGAAGCCTGAGCCTCAGCTCCCAGCCCCTGCCCGCCCCAGCGGGTGAGCAGACAAGGCTCTCAGGCTGGTGAGCGCTGGTCAGCACCGATCCTCTGTGCGGGAATCTCTCTGCTTTGCCCTCCGCACCCCTGTTGCTGCGCCCTGCTCCGTGGCTCCGAAGCTTCCCCCGCCACCCATCCCCGTCTCTGCCATATGTATTTGTGGGGAGGAAGGTGATCTCCACGTCTTACTCCTCTGCCATCTTGAAGGTCAGTGCCTTCACTTTTACATGAGTGACTTAGGGAGGCTACGAATTCAATTTACATTGTAATTCTGCAACCTGTATTGTTAAATTTTGTGTTTAGTTTTCAACAATATTTGCCCTGTGGCTACCAGAAATAAGAGATTCTTTTAGGGATAGGATAGAAATTCTCTGATAATCTGTGACTTAAGTTCAGTGTGTAAAGACCTGGGCTCGTAATTTTCTTTCTGTAAATGCTCCATTGCACTAGAAGAATTCATTCAGTGCCACATTCCTTGTAGTCAACATTACTTCATTAACAATCAAGTGAAACAATCACTTGTTTCTCCAAAGTACTTAATCCATTAAGAACTTCATCATAACCAACCACAGGTATAATTTGATTAATTGTTAATACCAACACATGAATCACCAGTATCCCATATTCCATTATCGAGGCACTACATTCAAGCCCAAGGACACAACCAAATCAATACTCTAGATGATATTTTTCAACATTTCGCTTAGAAATTTCTGGTATTAATTCACGTGTAGTTGGTGTCTCAGGAGACAAATTATACAAGTTATTTTAACATAGATAATTCAATATAAAGAATTATTAACTAGGTATTAAATTGATAATTAGGTAAGGAAGAGGCAGAAAGAGAACACTAATACATCATGAAGATAGCAACTATGGGAACAGCTACCATCTTTAAGGCTGGGCAGTCAAAGGGAAGAAGTTGGCATTATTAAAACTTAAAAATTTGGAGGAGACTCCTCCCCCCACCCCCTCACCCTGAGCTGGAACTCAGACCTCTGGGAAGGGGCACAGCTTGACCGTCTCTGACATCTCTGAACTTGAAGGAGAAGCACTGTGGAGGTGGGGCCCAGACCCTTGAGGTGGGGACACTAGCCAGTTGGTGCTAGTGTCTCTGAGGGAGTGCAATGAGGTTCATCCTGCAAGTGTTGGAAGAATTGCAAATTCATCCAACTACTGATACAGGAAGGGACTGTAGTTGCCAAGGTAAAGGGTGATACTCACAGGAACCAGAAGCAGACAAGAAGCAAAGAGGAAGCAAACAGGAAGTGCAAGTCCTTTCTTTATCCTCTCGCCTTGCAGTCTCCCTCTAGTGCAGCCCTATGGCAAAGTCTGACAGGGAGCAAGCTGGCAAAGTAGAAATGTGGTTTGCAGGCTCCTGGTGTGGACACCACAAAGCAGAGACTGGAAGGGGGTTTTGGAGTTATGGGACAACTGTACAGACCCCTGTTTGACTCTCTTTCTTCCAATTTTCTTATTATTCTGAGTGTATGAGAAAGCAAAGCAATGAGAGAATTAAAGAAACATTTATTTACAAACCATTAGAAATAATTATTACTTTGGTAAAGGTAGCTATTTGCTCAGAAATCCAATATTAAAAAAACAAAAGCCTTTAAAGTATGGAGACGCAGAGGCAGAGAACAGATGTGTGGACACGGAGGGGGAGGGGAGGGTGGGATGAACTGGGAGATTGGGATTGACATACATACATTACCATGTGTAAAATAGCTAGTGGGAACCTCCTGTACAGCACAGGGAGCTCAGCTTGGCTCTGTGATGACCTAGATGGGTAGGATGGGGGTGGGGTGGGAGGGAAGTCCAAGAGGGAAGGGATATATGTATACATATTGCTGATTCACTTTGTTGCAGAGCAGAAGCTAACACAACATTGTAAAGCAATTATATTCCAATAAAAAAAGAGAAAAGACTGCCTATTGCTTATAAGAATTGGAATTTATATCCCAATGACAGAAGTACTGAAAGCTGGAAAAAGGTAGGATTGAATGGTTTATTTAGAAGAGAAAATAGTAAAGAAAAATGCAACTTGGAATTTAAACACAGATTTGTGTCCTTATTCTGTACTTCGCAGACATTTGACATTCTACTGATTCCTTATAAAATCTTGACCCTTATTGTGAGAAAACTCTTTTAAAAGGCAAAATTAAAATTTGATACCACACTAATAAAAAGAGGCTCTCATTCTTTTTAACTTAAGATACATTTGTTCCGATTCAGTGATTCATAATAGACTCATGGTTGATGAAGCTGGCCTTAAAAATAAGAAAATATTTTAGTCAGGGATAAGTTTCCTACTGGGCCTAATTGCAAGGATTCTCTGTAATTAAACTGTTCTGAATGTTGGCTAAAGTTTTAATAAGCTGATGTCTAACTTTCCCATGATTGTCTGTATTCAAAACAAATCAGAGTTAAGAAAAATATTTTTTCCTCTGAAACTGCAATGCATTTCAAAGGCAGATATACTTAAAATGCATTCAAATCATAAAATGCAGTACCAAATGCGGCATTTAGCCCTTAATGTGTTTAGTATTTCCAAAGCAGTCTAACAGCCTTTTTTTTTTTTTAGCATTGTCATAAATCATAACACAGATGGTGTTTCTTGATATCTTTCAGTCATATTTCAGTCCTGTGCCACAGCAGCATCCTCTGTCAATATGGCTTCTTGGAACTCTCATATATTGCTGGTGGGAATGTAAAGTGATACAGCTGCTTTGGAAATCACTTTAGCAGCTTCTTAAAAGGTTAAACATAGAGTTACTATATGATCCTAGGTACGTACCCAAGAGAACTGAAAATAAATGTACACACAAAAACCTGTGCATGAATGTTTACAGCAGTAGTATTTAGAAGAGCCCCAAAGTAGAGACAACTGAAATGTTTATTAATGGATGAATGGATAAAGAAAATGTAGAGGCATACAATGGAACATTATTCAGCAATAAAGAGGGAAGAAGCGCTGATATATGCTACAACATGGATGAACCCTGAAAACAGTATGCAAAGTGAAAGAAGCCAGACACATTGTCTGATTCCATTTATATGAAACGTCCAGATTGGCAAATCCATGGAGACAGAAAATAGACCAGTGGTTGCCAGGGATTTGGGGGGTGGGTGGGTGAAAGAAGAGTGACTGCTAATGGGTATGAGGTTCCTTTTGGGGGTAATGAAAATGTTCCGGAGTTAATGGTAGTAGAGGCACAACTCTGTGAATATAGTAAGAATTAAAGTTCACAGTTTAAGGGGATGAACTTCATGGTAGTGAATTATATCTTCATAAGCTATTATTTAAAAGAAAAATATAAGGGGGCATTCCTTTCAGGTGTGAACCCCACACTTGCATGAGCCTAAGAGTAAATGCCTCATTAAATTTGCCCTGGGTACCTTGCTTGCCTCACCCTAGTCCAGGCCCTGCAGATACACCATGGAACTCTGCCACTGGCCTGGTCTTATACTTCATCGGAGTCTTACACTTCATTTACTTCCACTGATTCATTTTCGTAACCCCAATTCTCCCATTGCTATCTACTGATTGGCCCTCCCTAAAAGCCTATGACCTCTCTTGCCAATCCTGATTGAAGCAGAAAGGTGAGATCTGAGTCTGTCTTGTTCCGAGACGGCCAGAGTGCCTGGTGTGTAGTAGGTGCTCCGATACCTGTTGAATAGAAGCCATTTTTCGTAGAAAATGTCATCCAGTGACTTCCTATTGCTTTCAGGTTAAAATCCAAACTTCTTCCTGGGATGGCATGTAAGGCCCTTTGGGACTGTGCCCTTCCTGGGCTGTTCAGTCTCATCCTGCCTTGCTGTTTGGAGTTCCCTGCATAATATTCCTGTTATACTGAACCTTTTGCAGGTCACAGAATGCTTCACGAACTCTCTCTCCTTTCTGGCTTTGTATTTGTTCCCCCTCTTCATAGAACATTCTCCCCCAATAGTAGCTTGGATCCTACCCAATCCTTCTTCTTTCCCGCTGTCCTTCGCGGATGTCAGATCTGCCTCTGAGTCTGAGGATCTTTCTACTGATGCTTCCTCTGACTTCTGCCCTTTTCTCTTTCACAGATGTTTTCCCCAACAAACTCTTGCATTTCTAATCCTGTTGTGGCATCTGCTTCTCAGTGAGCTTGAAGTAACACAATAGCTTGACAGTCACACCTTCCTTTTTTTTTAGACAGTTTTTTTTTACTCCAGAAATCACACCATGAACCCTAAATTACATAATTCTAAATTTAATAGCTTTACCTTCTTTCCAAATAATACAAAGACTTTAGATTCTTAAACTGCATTTGTTCACGCTCCTCACCAATACGATATGAATGTTCAATATTTTCACTCTTGCTCTGTTTAAACATTATGTGACAATATTGCTATTGTTTTATATGATCTTAATTTACATTTATTATGCACATATATACCATTTTCAATGCACTTCATTTCTTCCATTTGCAATCACTTTCTTTTGGCCCGAAGTACATCCTTTAGAATTTCCTTCCATGAGGTCTGGCTGGTGGCAGACTCTCTCTGTTTTTGTTTGTATGATGTCTTCACTTTGACTTCATTATTGATAGATAATTTCACTGGATGTAGAATTCTAGGACAGTAGTTATTTTTCAGTGACTTAAGGATGGTGAGAACTGGAGAGCTCGGAAATGTGAATGAGTAAATATTCTCCAAGCTCATTTGTCACCTTCTTGAACCCCTAGTTTACTTAACAGAAAAAGGTGCCCTCCAGATGGATTAAAGATGTGAAAGATAAACTTAATAGGAGATCGTGATTGAAGCAGGAAGGTGAGGGAATACTTTTGTGACTCAAACACACCTAAACTATGAGGCAAAATTCTGATAGATATGACAATGTAAAAAGTAAAGATTTCTATTTAACACAGGACACTTTGATAGATTTAACACACAGACACCAAACCAAGAGAAGCCAACTGCAATGTCAAAAATCATCATTGTATTATTATTTGCTAATCAATAAGAAAGACAACTGAAAAACGGACAAAAGATATGAACAAAAGTGGAAATGTAAATAAATGACAAGCACACGAAGATGGGCTTAATCTCATTCATAACCACAAAAAGGCAAGTGAAAACAACCATGAAATACCACTTCTCACTTAATATTTTGGCAAAAATTAAAAACACGGATAATAGCAAGTGTTGAGAGAGAAGTGGAGAAAGGGGAACCATTAAGCATTATTGGTGAGGTGAACTGCTGCAGCTGTTCTGCAGAGTAGCTTGACAGCTTTTAGTGAAATTAAGTGTGCATTTATCTTATGACACTGCAGTTCACTTCTTGGTATAAAGTCCAGAGGATGAAAGACAGATTTGGGGCTATTTATGGCACTGTTGTTGTTTGAGGTCGTGAGGATCTGGAAGCAAGCTCAGTGTCCTATAGGGAAATGACAGGTAAATGACTGAATACTATGCAACAATTAGAAGCAATGAACTAGATGTCGTGTACAGAATTACTGATGGGTCTTAAAAACAGAGTTGAGAGAAAAAGAGAACAAAACAGAAATAGATTGACAGCATAATACCATTTGTATAAGTTAGAAAATGTATAAACACAAAGTAACACTGCAGATTTAACAAGGATGCATATATATTGGAGGACAAATATCGAACACCACGAAGTGAAAGCTTGCACGAGAGAGGAATATGGGAGTAATGAATGGGGATAAAGGGGAAAGAGCAAAACAGGGGAGGAGTCATAAACTGAAGGGAATAAACTGAATCAATTAGTCTCCTTGTCCCTGAGGTCCAATAATCAGCCCTACCCACTCCCCACCCCTAAACACCAAATGTCATCTCCTCTGTCAGGTCTTGCTTGAGTCCTCTGTGAAGATGGAATTCATCACTGCTTCCTCTGGTCTGTTCCATGCTCCTCCCATCATACTGTGCTCTAAGATCTATGTTAATACACACCCCACTCTATCATAATTCTTGTTTTACTGCTTTCCTTCCTTAACTAGGTAGTGGGAATCTTGAAGGTGGTCCCTGTATCCTTAGGAACCAGCTCAATGCCTGACACACTCTGTTTGTTGAGTGAATAAATTAGTGAAGCAAGGGAATTGTGATACAGAAAAACGTATTGAAATCAAGGAAAATCAGCAATGTCAGTTAGGTAGAAAATAGGGGGAAAGTAGGTTACATGTCTGAGTTGCTGTGGGCAGATAGGAAAAAAACCACTTGGGTGTGGGTGGGTGAAGGAAAAGAATCAGAGAATTTCAGTAAGAGATGTCTATCTTTAGAGTGGGAAGATAAAAGCCCAGCTGGAAATCCTATCTAGGCCAACCTACTACCTGCACACAGGTCTCATCCTCTCCATCCTACTCAGGGATATTTCTTCAGAAATCTCCCTGCTTCTCTCATGTATCAACTTTCTCCTCACCACTGGATCATTCTCATCAACATGCAGAGAAATTGTGGTGTCTTCCGTCAAAGTAATCCCCCCATAACTTCCCCATCCCCCTCCAACTACCACTACATTTCTTTGTTCTCATTTTCAGCAAAGCTGTTTGGCAGAATTGTCTCCACTCACTGTTTCTACTTTCCTCTCTTCCCATTCTCTTTTGAATCCATCTCAGTCAGGCTTTTGCCCCATTACTCCACTGGAACAGTTCTTGTAAATGCCACTAGTGACCCACAAATTGGCAAATATGAAGGTCAATTCTCAGTCCTTATTTTACTTACTCTCTCAGCAACATTTGAAAACAATACTCTGTCCTCCTTGAAACAATGCCTTCCAACAGACCACTTTCTTGGTTCCTCTATTCAACACCTCCCCTTGAATGACTAATGGGTGTTTCAAACTTGATGTGTACGATACTTAACTTCTGATTTTCACTTTCAAACTTGATCTTTCTCCATCCTTTCAGTTGCTCAGGTCCCCAACATAAAGTCATCTTTGAGTCTTTCTTCACCTCATATCTCACATCAAAGCCACTAGCCAAATCCAATTGGTACCATCTTCCAAACAAATTCAGAATTTGACCACTTCATCACCTCAGCTGAGGTCGCCCTGATTCCAGCCACCACGATCTCTTTCCTGGGTTACTGCAAGTGTCCCCTAACTGATCTTCCTGATACTAGTCTTGCCACCTCCTCCCAGCCCCTTGTCTCAGTCTATTCTCAACACAGCAACCTTTAAGACCTGAAGATTCTTCTACATTCTTTGAAAAAATGTCTTTTCTCTTTTCAACATCCTCCACTGGCTTCCCATCAACTCCCGAATAAAAGACTCTGCCTCCTGGCTCCCATTGCCTCTTTGATCCTACCTCCTACAAATTATCTCTGGTCCCTCTGATCATACTGGTCTCCTGATTGTTCTTTGACCATACCAAACCCACTTTTGTCTCAGGGCCTTTACATCTGCTGTTCTCTGCCAGGAATGCTTTCTGCCCTCCAATAGCCTTACAGCTTACTCTCTCACTCCTTCAGCTCTCTGCTCAAATGTCACATTGTCAAAGAAGTTTTGCTTCTTAACCCTTTCTAAAATAGCACCTCCTCCCTTCACTCTCTTTCATTGCTCCATTCTTGTTCGTAACATCACCACGTTATATTTGTACGTTATCTGACTCCCCCTTCTACTGTGACTTTGTCTTTCTTGTTCACTGCTATATCTCCAAAGCCTAGAATAGTTTGAGGTACATATTGGATGCTTTAAAAGTATTTGTTGAATGAACAAATGATTCCCTTCAGAGAGGAAAACAACATTGCAAAGCACCCTCCCCCCTTTTATTTTTTAAAACTTAATTAACTTTTGGCTGCGTTGGGTCTTCGTTGCTGCACGCGGCCTTTCTCTAGTTGCAGCGAGCAGGGGCTACTCTTCGTTGTAGTGCGCGGGCTTCGCACTGTGGTGGCTTCTCTTGTTGTGAAGCACGGGCTCAAGGCATGCAGACTTCAGTTGTTGTGGCATGCGGGCTCAGTAGTTGTGGCCCACGGGCTTAGTTTCTCTGTGGCATGTGGGATCTTCCCAGACCAGGGCTTGAACCTGTGTCCCCTGCATTGGCAGGCGGATTCTTAACTACTGTGCCACCAGGGAAGTCCCGCAAAGACCCTTGAAGTCCTTCCAGATGCAGTATCCAGGGCAACATCCATGGTGCAAAGTTTTCCAGCCATGGCCAAGGATTTGGAATCCAGCAAAATGAACTAAGAGCATGAGCCCCCAAAGAGGTGGGCTGGCCAAGTGTTAGTAAAATAGCTAAAACTAAACTAACCCAGTGGAAATCTGATGAGCTCATGCCAGCTTGTTTCCTGTGTGTGTTGAGTGTGACTTCTGAGATTCCTCCCTGCAGAACCAGTGTTGCTCCTGCTGTGACCTAGGGACGTTTGATTGCCAGTACCATTTTGTGTAGGACTTGGGACATGGGCATGGTGGGATGGAGTTGAGTTGGTCCCAAATATAGGCTCTTCCATGTTCCTATAGTGATGAGATAAAGGAACCAGCAAGGAGAGTGAAAAAAGGTAGTTCCTTGTGTATTTTTAAAAATATTTATTTATTCATTTATTTGGCTGTGCTGGGTCTTAGTTGCAGCGTGTGGGATCCTAGTTGCGGCATGCGGAATCTTCAGCTGTGGCATGTGGGATCTAGTTGCCTGATCAGGGATTGAACCCGGGCCCCCTGCATTGGGAGCGTGGAGTCTTAGCAACTGGACCACCAGGGAAGTCCCTTGCAGTTCCTTCTTATCAAATAAATATGCTGATCCCTCTGTCTCTGTTTTACACATTTCAGCACTGTATCTGGGTGCCTTTTAAAATGATGAAATGCTACTGGAATTTGATAGTTTAAGGCAATTAATATTTATTGAGCAATTAGCTTTCAACTGGATATTATGGGAGTAGGAATTGAATCAACCAAAATCAATAAACATCATCTTGAACAAGGCAACATGGGAAGTGTTTTAAAAGACAGAAATAGGGGCTTCCCTGGTGGCACAGTGGTTGAGAGTCCGCCTGCCGATACAGGGGATGCAGGTTACTGCCCCGGTCTGGGAAGATCCCACGTGCCGCAGGGCGGCTGGGCCCGTGAGCCATGGCCGCTGAGCCTGCGCGTCCGGAGCCTGTGCTCCGCAACGGTAGAGGCCACAACAGTGAGAGGCCCGCGTACTGCAAAAAAAAAAAGAGACAGAAATAGGACCTGGGTCATTGATTCATGCAATTGTCGGGTTTCCACCGTGGAGACCTCTGTGAGACTGTCTGCTGACTTTCTGCATTCCTCAT
This sequence comes from Neophocaena asiaeorientalis asiaeorientalis, assembly GCF_003031525.2. Classification (NCBI taxonomy): domain Eukaryota; kingdom Metazoa; phylum Chordata; class Mammalia; order Artiodactyla; family Phocoenidae; genus Neophocaena; species Neophocaena asiaeorientalis. The sequence continues at coordinate 5,844,175 of NW_020174268.1, read as the reverse complement.
GCACAGAGTCTTGAATACAGTAGAATTATCTGCGAAATTGTTTTCCAGTCCCCCAGACACTGAAGCAAATCTCGGCAGTGGAGAATGGTTGTCTCTCTGGAATTTTATAATCTTGAGCAAGTAAACCATTACTCAAAGTTTTCTTCTGTTTCCCTGTAATTCTTTTAGAGAGCTACCAACATATCTTTTTGATCTACTGATAACCATTTAATGTATTTTTCAGGGATATCAATAAGGTTTCCAGAGAGTCTATCAAGTTCTTTCCTGAGGATGTTGATAAATAAAGTAACAACATAAACAAATCACATCTCTAGCTCATTCCACTGTATGAGCAGTAGTTCCACTAGGGAACTACAGAATAGACAAAATCTGGTCTGGTGAGGCCAAGAAAAAACTTATAAGCACGGCAGTCGCTATCACCTGAATTCAAAAAATGTGTGCCCTCCGGGTGAGAATTAGAAACTGGGTGCTCTTCCTCCAAGGCTGACAGAGCTGTGCCTCGAGCACACAGCTTGCTGAGTGGAGTCAGACCTGTATTTTGCAACCCTTCTACCCTTTCTGGCCTCCCTTGAGATCCCCTTGGCTGGGTGCAGTCACACGGTGCTGTTACTAAACTGAACTTGAGTCTGCTTGCTCGAGTGGCAAAGCCAATTTACTGACACTGGGTTGTGGTGAAGGAAAGTACAGTGTTTACTGCAGGGCCAAGAAAGGAGTATGGGCAGCTCAGGCTCAAAAGATCTGAACTCCACGATGGTTTTTGGGGAAGAGTTTTTCAAGGCAAAATTTGGGGTGAGGGCTACAGGGTGTGTGACTTTCTTCTGATTGGTTGGTGGTGAGATAATGGGATGGTGTTCCAGGAGTCTTGTGCTCAGCCTGAAGTTACCATCCTCCAACTGGGTGGGGCCCTTAGTTCCTGTAGAAAAACTCGAAGTTATATTTTTATGTGTATCCTTTGAGGAGGAACTAGGACTCTGCTTTATTGCTGCACTATTGTTTGACTGCTTTTCCTTTGTTTCTGCATCCCCTCATTTCCCTATTAGTAACTGTTTGAATCTGCCCTTTGGAACTCAGGGAAAGTCTAGGAGGCTGAAGCCTTTTTCCTACAGACAGGAAATGGGGGACACAGAAAAGCTTTTTTAGTGGGAGCTCCCCGCCACCAGGGTCCTGCTTGATTTCAGTGCTGGAAAAGTTTGAGTGGAACTAGAGAAATCCTTGAATGGGGAGCAGATAGCTGCAAGTTGAAGCACTTTTGCTGCATTTCTCTCTGAGAGAAAACTGAAGTGGGGAGACTTCATGTTTCAGAAGCTTAGTGTGTCCAATACATGGTACAGTGAGGGAGGAAGATGTTGTTCTCAACACTGTGTTTAAAGTAGGATGTCAGCTACTATCTCCTCTTGATCTTTGCTGCCGAATCTTCCCATTAAACTTCTCCATGTAAAAAAAAAAAAAAAAATCTCCTCCATGTGATGCCCCATCACATTGGTTCAGTCTTACATAGCTTGTGCTTTTTTCCAGTTTCCCTGTAGATCTCAATGGACAAGCTCATGGCTTAACAATGATTGTATACCTCCTGAGTGTACAATCCACAGGAACAGGCACCTGTTCCCTTGAGTGTCTTTTCAGAATATTAAGAAGTGTTTGACCTAAGAGCCACGGTTCCTGATGAGACGAACCTGAGTTCAAGTCTCAGGTTTGCCCCTTACTAACTGTGTGATCCTGGGAAGTTGCTAACTACTGGAGCCTTATTTTCTTCAATATGGGGATTAAATAAGAATGCATGCCAGTGCTTCATTAAGCCCAGGGCCTGATGCACAGCAAGCATTCAAACTTTAGAATCTGTCACTGGCATCACAGTTAATACTAAAAGTACGTTGCCCATGGCAGATCTTGCTAATCAGTCATAGTGTGCGCTGCAGCTTAGCTTCAGAATACTTTGCAAAAGTGAATTTTAAGTAGTCACTACTAAGTGGTTGGCCTGGCCATCCTTGGCTTGGAAAGTTATCAAAATTATTTACAAAGTTATATTTACAAAGTTGTATAAATATAAGGTATCCTATTGTGGGGACAGCGGGATAGGATGGGCCAAGCCAGGAGGGGCTGGGGCTAGGAGCTTACTCAGGGGCAAGAAGGTCTGTTGGAACAAGAGGGAGGAGATGGACTCAGTACTATGAATCAAGAGTATGAAGCCACATCCTTAAAAAACTAAAAACAGAGCTACCATGTGCTCCAGCAATCCCACTCCTGGGCATATATTCAGAAAAGATGAAAGCTCTAATTCAAAAAGATACATGTATCCCAATGTTCATAGCAGTGCTATTTACAACAGCCAAGACATGGAAACAACACAAATGCCCATCAAAAGATGACTGGTTTAAGAAGATGTGGTATATATATATATATATATTTACATATATATATGTAAATATACATATATATGTATGTAAATAATGGAATACTACTCAGCCATAAAAAATGAAATAATGCCATTTGCAGCAACATGGATAGACCTAGAGAATACTAAGTGAAGTAAGTCAGACAGAGAAAGACAAATATTATATGATATCACTTTTATGTGGAATTTTAAAAATAATATAAATGAATCTATTTATAAAACAGAAACAGAATCACAGACACAGAAAACAAACTTAGGGTTACCAAAGGAGAAGTGGGGGAGAGGATTAATTAGGAGTATGAGAGTAACAGGTACAAGCTACTACACACAAAAGAGATAAACAAGGATTTACTGTATAACACAGGGAACTATATTCAATATCTTGTAGTAACCTATAATGGAAAATAATCTGAAAAATATATATATAACTGAATCACTTTGCTGTACACCTGAAACTAAAACAATATTGTAAATCAATATACTTCAATTAAAAAAAAAAAAGTACTAAGCCATGATCAGGGGACAAACCAGGGGGAGCAAATTAAAAAAGGAATCTGTGAAGGAGAGCCAAAAAGAAGTTCAAAACTTCCCATGGCGACCGGGAGTCTGGAGGTTCAGAGTTGAACCCAGGCCCAAGGGAAAAGGAGGAGAGTGAAATTCAGATAAAGAAATCCAAGAATGGCGACCTGCAGTTGCTGACACAAAAGTGGATTCTCCCAACAGTGCCCCAAGCTACAACTTGACTTAAAGACAGGTGTTGCTAGTCCTCTCGCCTTGTTTTTCAGTAGCCTCCTAAGGACTATGCATTACCCTACAAAGGCAGGGTTATTCACATGACTGGGTTACTGTTAACCCATTTTCTGGTACATAGATGAAGATAGTATTTGTTTAAGGTAAATGTTCCCTTATCTGCCTGGGTCCTCCTCTGTTCCAAAAGGAATCCATACACCTGATAAAACAATCCCACTTCAAATTTCATAGGGGATAGAAATGTGTTTTGGTAGTTTGAGCCGGACTGCAATGCACTTTCCTATAGACACATGTTCTGCTTAGAAGTTGGAAGCAAATGTAATATTAGTGGAAGGATCTTAACTTCAAAAATTTCAAGAACTGTATAACTCAAATATTTTGTCCCATTATCCTTGAGAATTCTAATATTTTGAATATCCCAGATGATTTTAAATCCTGAAGAGGCATGAAATTCCTTTGAAAGACCTGGTGTAGTAACTCAGTGGTTACTACAATTATAGTTTAAAAGGATACTTGAAGATGTTTATTTGGCAAACTAACCATTGCATAATGTTGTTTCTTTGGGAGAATGATCATGAAGTCATGAGCAACCGACTTTCAAAGAGGCACTGTAAAGACAATCTGTTCATTTGGAGAAGATAAACTGTAAAAGTTCTTCTTATAGGCTACATAACTCCATCTGAAGCCAGTTTATTGAAAATGCAGCTACATCACATGGGAAAGAAGCCTCTAACCTGCATGTCCTTGTCTGTCTACAGGACAATCTCTTTCCTTATAAGCTAGTTAGGAGGTTCTTGGGAGCTGGCCAGGTCACACAGCTTGAGTGTGTCCTAGACTAGGTTGCCCTGCCCTTTCTCTGTCCTGCTCTGTATCGCAGGGGCTGACCCCTGAAGGCTGCGTCTCCCAGGCTTTCTTGTCAGTTGGTGTCTGGATGGATTTGGCCAATGGGAGGCAGCGGTGGGAGATAGAAGAGCAGGTGGAAGGAGGAGCAAGGCTGTCTCTCCCTTCTTCATCTTGACAGTGTCTTCTTTCTCCTCTCCTTTCACAGATATCTCCCAGCCTCCTCCTGCTCTCTTGTCCCTTAATTCTTTATAAGCATCTCCTCCAATAAATATTTGCAACCCTAATTCCATCTCAACCTCTGCTTCCCAGAAAACCCAAACTGACATCTTCAGAGACCAGCAAAATGTCAGGGCTGACATTTTTGCTGGGAAAACCAAAACTTTAATCTCACCATTTTGTTAAAAGAAAGGCTTATGGTTTCATTTATTTTGGTGGTTAGACCAAAAATACCTGGATAAGGTGTCCCACTTTTTATTTTTGGTTTACCTCAGGTCCTAAAGTGTTTAATTTTTCCTCTGACGGTGGTCTGTGCTGTGCACACTTATGCATGAAGACATGAGGGCACAGCGCAGCGTCTGTGAGTTCTGCTTTCACTCAAACTGCCAAAGGCGTTATGAGCAGAAACATCAGAGGAGAAAGACAGCCGGGTCAGTGCTATGTGTCCTGAAGTTCTCTGCGGTAGGCAAAAGAAACAGACCCTCAAAGATGCCCACGTCCTAATCCCTGACACCTGTGAATGTTACCTACACGGTAAAAGGAACTTTGCAGATGTGATTAAATCAGGGAACCTGAGATGAGATTATCCTGGACTATCCAGGTGGGCCAATGAAATCACCAGGGTTGTATTAGAGAGAGACAGAAGGGCCAATCAGAGAGAGAGTTGAAGGTGTTATGCTGCTGGTTTTGAAGATGGAGGAAGGGTCCACAACCAAGAGATGCAGGTGGCCTCTAGAAGCGGGAAAAAAGGTGAGAAGGTGACTTCTCCTCTAGAGCCTCCAGAAGGAATGCAGCCCTGTCAATACCTTGATTTCACCTTAGTGAGGGTGCTTCTTGACCTCTGACCTCCAGAACTTTAAGATAATAAATCTGCTGTTTTGAGCCACTACTTTTGTGGTGATGTGTCATAACAGCAATGGGAAACTAACACAGCCTTATTCAGGCTTATGATTTTATCTTCTCCGGCACTTTCTGACATTTTGCATTTACTCACGGGCTCTGAAATTTTTCACACCAAAGATATTGCCTGGGTCCATCTCTATGTCATCATTTCATTCATTAACTCAAAAATATCAGCATAGTTGATTAAGAATCAGACTCAAGAACCAGGTTTGAACCTTTATGCTGCCATTTATCAGCTCTGTGATATTGGGCAAGTTACTTAACCACCTGGGTTTCAATTTTCCCATCTTCAAAATAGGAAAGGGATCAGAAAATTATGGCCTTTGGGCGAAACCCATCCTCCTGTCTGTTTTTACAAATACAGTTTAACTGGAACACAGCCATGCAATTTGTTTACATACTGTCTACGGCTGCTTTCACACCATAACAGTAGAGTTGAGTAGTTACGACAGAGACCATATGGTTCACAGCGCCTAAAATATTTACTATCTCACCCGTTATAGAAGAAGTTTGCAGACCCCTGAAATAGAACAGTAACATTATCTACGTCATGGCATTTTTATGAGATAAAGCTAGCAAAGAACACAAGAAGAGTTCTTGACACACAGTCCTTAATAAACACTAGCTGTTGTTGTTTTTAATATCATCATTATGTAATTTATTATTGCCATCATTATTATTGGTCAGTTCAGCACCAACTCTACAGCAGGCATTGTGGCCCCAACTACCCCTGCTGTCACTGCCAGGAGACCCCCGACTTCTCCTTGAGCCTGAACTACAGGGCTTCTCCTGGAGCTCTCTCTGTCCACACCAATGCCCACTTCCAGGTTTTGGGCTGCCTTGAGTCTAGGCCAGGGGAAACAGTAGGAGGAAAATACGATAAACTCACTGTGGGTTTGATGGTACTTTGAAATCTATTTTCTTCCCTAATCTGCCTACTACTATATACTTTACAGACTCCTCAAATAGATGCCCCATGCATTCTGTAGCTGTATTCAGCGGGAGAGACAGGTGGAGTATGCTTACTCCATCTTACCTGAAACTGGAACCTCTCAATACAGTTTAGTATTGTTAATTTTTAGGCAAGATGCTAAGTATTTATGGAGTTATTAAAGAGTAGTATGACTTGGTCCCTGCCTTGAAAAAGCTTGGTGGAAAGTAAGAGGTCAGGGTAATCCCCACATGTCAGAGTTTGGTCTTTTCTTTGCTGTGAAGAATATGTGTTGGGGGAGGGCCAACAGTGAATTGAGATCTCAGCCAAATGAAGCTGGTGGGAAGCAGGCTGAAGCAAGGACAGGAAAGGATGGGGCAAGTGAAGTGACAGGAGGTTTCCTTGATGAGGGGAGCACCTGGGTTGTCCAGGTACATTGAGGAAGGTTTGGGGGATTTGGTCCCAGGGCTACAGGCAGTGTCCTGAAATATCGAGTGGTGAGTATGTGTCAGCACAGGAGAGATTCATGAAATGCTTGAAGCCAGGAAGACTGTGTGCTATGATTCCGGAAGACTTGTTTCTAGGCTCTAACATGCCAGGCAGGGAGTAGGATCTGGTCCTCAAAAGCCTTGGGGTTCCATGTCATGCCCCCTTCCTGGAATGGGGTGGAGCAGGATGCAGGGCAAGAAGGTGTGCTTTGGAGGGGAGGAGTTTGGTTGGGAAGTCTAGTTTTTTTAGATAAACTTATACTGGTGGTAGGGAATACTACAAGATGAGAAGCCACATAATGAACATGGAATATTCCAGACTAGTTATCAAGAAGAAAGACAGACTGTAGAGACCTGAGGTGCTCTGCAGCCCCAACTGGACCACCCCTTCTTGAGAAGATGATTTAAATTTAAGCCCTACCAACAGAACTCGATTCTCAATGTTAATATGCATAATCTGCTTTAAAAAATGTAGATTTTGGGAACCTTACCGTCCTGGTAAGTCCATTTGAGGTGAGGCCCAGAAATCTGCACTTTTACCAGATGATTCCGATGTGGCTGAACCACAGATCACATAACGAGGTTTCCTTCTCTGCTAGGATTGGCTGATGCATCTGAACCGCAGGTAAGGCTTGTCAGGGGGATCATCTATGATGAGCAAGTGACTGTGGAGGGAAGAGAAATGGGGCGGCACAGGGGTGACCACCGGTCTATTCTAGGATGTTGGGATTTGGAGCTTGATTTTTCTCACTCATCACACTTCTTCTCCAGGAGTGTGCATTTCCCAGGCAATTGATCAAAGAAAGACGGAGTACTGCTTATTAACAGAGGGTAAACACCCAATACGCTGCAAAGCAGGGTTCTCCAGTCGAAAGCTGTATTTTCAAATGTGGCTTAAGCTGGGAGGCTCCAACAAGGGTTTTGATTCATTTCTGCTTGAAAATAGAAAGACAGTGTCTCTGTTCCTTTGGAATAGAAAAGAATGGGGCTGAGAGAGGCCTCGGCTGGGCAAACCTTACAGGCTAGCTTACCTCACAGGTTCAGCAAGGGAAAAAGCAGGGCATGACTATATGTCTTTTATAACTCACAGTAAGCTGGCCCAGTAGTAAAACACAGCCCAATTAGCATTTAGTCTCTAATCAGATTGGCAATCCTCCTTCCCTTTGGGGAGGAGCCTGTAATAAGCTGGAGAAAGGAATAAGAAATGTTATTGGACATTCCTTTATCTATAGGAGAATTTGACTTCCCAAAAGGGATGAAAGTGATTTTGTATGTTTGAACAGAGAAACTCCAAAGGATATTAACACATGTTAATACTTCCTGGATTTATGGCAGTGAACATAAATGAATGTCTGCTCCCCAGACAACTTTGAACAGAGTCCAAAAACTTCATCTCTAATACCTATGCTTGCTACAGAATTTTTTTCAATGAATAAGAGAATGACAAACACATCTCTTGATCAGTTTTCTCAAAAGCGCTCAAGTAGACTTAGATCTCCCCTGTAGGTCTCCTCAGAGGTAACTGAAACCCTTAAGCCTTTCTGGAGCTTCTCATGGCCAAATTGGGGACAATATGAGGAACAAAATAAGTAATGATAGTAACTGACTGTAATCCACAAAATAAAACAGATATCCAAGGGTCCATATTGATGTAAATAAATAACTGAATAAATAATGAGAAAGAACTGTTCTTCCTTACAGACTACCAATTAAGGAATGTAGAAGGAATGACTGAAATAGAAAAACCACTCTTTTGCAAACACCACTGTAATAGTTGTTTTAGGAACCATCAATGGATGGCAAAATCACTGGGTGAAGACATCATGAGAAACAGGTATTTGTACAATTTCAACATATACCTCTCTCAAGATATTCTTAATGTAAAGGGAAAATAGTAACTTTTAAAAGTAGAAACCTGGCAGACATCCCTTTAACCAAGTGATCAAAGTTAACATCACCATGATAAGACATACAGATATGTACCTCCTGGCCTGATGCACTAAGACGGTTGAACTTCTGTACTCTTGCCAGAAATGCATAAACGCAAGTAATCATGAGAAAAGATGAGATAAATTCAAACTGAGAGACATTCTACAAAGTAACTGACCTACACTCTTGATAAAAGTCTGAGTAACTGTTCCAAATCGAGGAGACCAGGAGACATGACAACTAACTGTAACATGGGACCCTGGATTGGCTCCTGGACCAGAAAAAGGACATAAGTAGAACAACTGGTGAAATTCAGATAAGATCCATAGATTAGTTAGTTTTATTGTATTAGTGTTAATGTTCTGGTTTTAACAATCTTACTATGGTTATGTAAAATGATAAAATTAAGGAAAATTGAGTGAACGGGATATGGAACTCCATGTACTATTTTTGCAATTTTCTTGTAAATCTAAAATCATTTTAAAATAAAAAGTTAGAAAAGAAAGAGCCTTTCTGAATTCTATGAAGGTATTCCTTCACCTTTAGATTTATGCAATGAAGTAAGGCAGAAATTATGCAGAAGATAAAAATTTGGTATATGACATTAAATATTTTGTAGCATACATCAGGTATATAATTCATAATTAACTGAACACAGTGTTTAGTTTCTTTTTAATAAAAAGTTGGATATTGAACATTTAATTAGGAATTTAATGCCCTAATATGACTTTAAGTCTGTGGAAAAATAATTTTCAACTTACATAATTTTGACTTATGGCACCATTTCTAGAAAAGCAATCCTCTGCAAAACTGGGAATGGTCCGCAAACTAATCACATTTTTCAGAGACTAAGTAGATTGATAGAATCTGACTTTCAGGGAGGTATTCTTACCATCTTGATTTCTTTTTTTTTTCCTGATTACAAATCATTATTGATTTCAATGGATAAATTAAATTGCAGCTAAAATGTGGCCATCATACTGAAGGGCTCTGTGGCATGTATCATTATTCAAGAATGCATTGATTAAAAATAATAGAAAAGAAAGACAAGGCCTAATTCAGTTCTGGCTTCTGAGAATAATTTTTCATCTGAAAGTCTCAGAATCAACAGGGACATTCTTTGGGCAGATTCATTACCTGAAAGAACACTTTTGTTCATTCAGAAGCCTGTATTACAAGAACCAAGGAAGATGTATGAGATCATGCGTGACTCTCCAGAAGGAAATGAAATTGGGTGCAGATGTGATTCCTGTCTGATTTGGGTGATGAATGTATTCCCACCTCTATGCTGTAGAATACCAATCAATTGATTTTGTCAAGCACAGAGGCCTTAGTACTGGGGAATAGGAACGGAAATGGTGTGAGTGTTCGTGTGGTAGGCAGTGTGTGTGGAGGTGTAAGTCACCTGCAAAGACTCCGGTGAATTTGTGGATTTTGTAAAAATACCAGTTAATTTTCTTTGGCAACACTAACAATGAGTAGAAGCTAACCTTTATATAGTGCTTGCTATCTGCTAGGCTCTGTACCACACACTTCCCGCGTTAACTCATGTAATCATCACAACAACCCTACAGGATACTGATGCTAAGCTCCATTTTACAGATGAGGAAACCGAGGCACAGCAATAACTTACCTTGCCAAGTGGGCAAATCTGGGCAGTCTGGCTCTAGAGTTATGCTTTTAACCACTACACTATATTTGGTGTAGTTTAGGGTTTTGCGTCCTTGGTATATTATGTTCACTCCTCTCTTCTGGCCATATGCTATCAATTTTCTGTTGGTTCTGGATATATAGTAAGTACAGACAACATTTTATAAGCACTTTATAAAAATTACATCATTTAATTCCCATAACTGGTGTGTGAATTTCAATGTCTTCACTTTGTAAACTGAGGTTAAGTAAAAGTCTTCGGTCCCTAGCAATTAATTAGCGAAGGTATTAGAGAGCTACTGAGGTGGGGCTCCTATTCTTAAACACTGCTCTGTGCTAACTTTGGAGGATGTGGCAGGTTGCTCTTCTCCACCCTCCAATCTGTTCTCCCCTTCTTCCATACCGTGGAGTTTTGGATGAACACAAGGCCACGTTGCATGGACTCTGTTGACCAGATGTCCTTGAAGCTAGATTTGGCCATGCACCTAGGCTCTAACCAATGGAATGTAAGCAGAGGAAAGTCTGCAATTTCTATGAAAAAACTGCTTAACCTGGACTTCTCTTTTTCCTGTGGGGGAAAGCAGAGCTGCCAAGCCGGCCTGGACCTGCTGGACTGTGATACCAAATTTCTTCTGATTGAGGATAAGTCACAGCCTTTAAACGGCTACTCTCTCGCACCCCATCTGAAGTATTCGAATGACAAATGTTTCCTGCATTCTGACAGAGACTTTTTTTTTTTGGCTGCGTTGGGTCTTTGTTGCTGTGTGCGGGCTTCTCTTGTTGCGGAGTACAGGCTCTAGGTGCGCAGGCTTCAGTAGTTGTGGCACATGGGCTCGGTAGTTGTGGCTCACGGGCTCAGTAGTTGTGGTGCCTGGGCTTAGTCACAGCATGTGGGATCTTCCCGGACCAGGGATCGAACCCGTGTTCCCTGCTGTGGCCTCTCCCGTCACGGACCACAGGCTCCGGACGCACAGGCTCAGCGGCCATGGCTCACGGGCCCAGCTGCTCTGCGGCCTGTGGGATCTTCCCGGACCGGGGCACGAACCCGTGTCCCCTGCATCGGCAGGCGGACTCTCAGCCACTGTACCACTAGGGAAGCCCGGCGGTGGATTCTTAACCACTGAGCCATTAGGGAAGTCCTGACAAAGATTTGTTTTGTCTTGTTTTCTTATAGGACCTCAACTTCTACATAACATCAAATGGTTCAATAGTCATGTACCAGAACCAAATATAATATTCCAAGTAGTCACCTATGAATTCAGGATCTAAACATTCTGAGAACTGCTGCCTCGTGACATTCTAGATTCATTAGTTTGTGAACAGAAATATTGCTATTCATTTGACTGTGATTTCCCGATGACCTGTGTATCTTTTATCATGCATCCATTGAAAATTATGAGGCAGAATACTATTTAAGGACACAAAAGGGAAAATGTTCATGATATTTTTTAAGTGAAAAAAGTGCCTTCCAAAATGGTAGGTAAAGTGTGACCCCTGTTTTATAATAGTAGGTCTCATTATGTTGAGTAATTGCAGATTTTTATTTCTTCTTTTTTGACTTATCTGTATTACAGTATTTTTTCTTCAATAAGATTGTATTTTTATTTAAAAATTTTAAAGGAATAAAGGTGGAATATATATCATATATATATATGTAATATATGTGAAATATAGGTGCTCTAACAAATAAAACTCCAAAATGTGGTGGCTTAGAGAACTAGAGGTTCAGTTCTTGCTCATGTAATGGAGCAGAGTGCAGGTTCCAAGTTGGCTGCGGTGGCTCTACTCCTTGCAGTCATTCAGGGGCTCAGGCTGACAGAGGCTCCACCATGTTGAACAAATGGCTTCCAAGTCACAATAGCCATCTTCATTCCCACCAGCAGGGATGAAGAAAGAGCACAGAGAAATGTGCATGGCAGGTTTCTTAGGGCCAGGCACCCATTCTACTCACTTTCCACTGTCAAGAACTCAGTCTTGCCACATCCAACTGCACGCCATTGTCATTAGCCTATGAGGTAATATCATTGTTCCCAGCTATCCATTCAGGTTCAACAAATGATTGAACAGTATGACTTTTGATTCTTAGATTATTTTTTGGTTCAAATTTAGTGCTACTAAAAGATAATTTATCAATTTTCCTGTCATATTCTTTTTTTCAATAAAAAATAAAAATAAAAATTTTCTCTCCCCAAAGATTCAGGACTTAGCCTGTTACTTTTTAGCTTTGTAACAGTCATATTGATTCACTTTGGTATTACGCTCTAACTCAGTTTCATTTCGAAGCAAGTGGCACCTACTATTTATAGGTCAGGAAAATAGTTGACATTCAGTCTTGTCTCTGGGGTGAAGCTAATGAATTGCAAGATTGGTTCATGGTGAATAAATTAGTTTTGAAACCATGGAATTCAGAAGTTCGATATTTTCTTTTTTTAACTCCCAGATTTCTCTCTGTGACTCCCTGCTGTTTGTCTTTTGATTTTATAGATTGTATGAGATAAGCTCTTTGCATCCTCATCTCCACCCTCTTCCTTTCTATCCTCTCCTCAGGAAAAGGGGTAGCTTATTAAATACTGAATATAGTCCAGAGAATCAAGTGAGACTTATTTCCTTGAGTGATGGTCACAATACATTTCTTCTGATCAAGGATCACTCATGAGTCCTTAAGCAATTTCTTCCTCTCACCCCATCTGAAATATTCTGATGACAGAAATGGTTTCTGCATTCTCATCCTGTTACTCTGATATTAAAACAGAGGAAGCAGTTAAGAGACATGAAATTCTGAGTCAGAAGAGTAGGGGTGATGGATGAATAGCCTTGAAGCTTTAAGAGTTAAGGTTAGGAAAAATGAAAGACTATAAACAATGTTTTGAAAGCTAATTCACATCTCAGAGGACAGTTAAGAAAGGAACCAGAATCTGAAACGTATGGCTTAAACAAATAGAAAACTGGTAAGAGTGGGTAATCCAACACTCAAGAACCTATCAAATCTTGTCCTCCTCCTTCTCAACATATCCCTCTCCATCATTCACAAATCCTCTTTCTCTCTCTCCTCCTCCATTCCCTGACGTTCTTGCCTGTTCCTCTTTCACACCTGTTTATTCTGGTACCATCCTCAACTCTCTATACCTCTTTCTCACACCTTAAGGTGGCCACAAAATGGAATGGAATAATCTAAAATACATGCATTTATTCACAAATAATTTTAAGCTCTAAATGTCAGCACCTGTATTAGGTCCTGGAATCCAAATATGAACAAGATGCACTCCCTGACCTCAGATAGCTCATTGTCTATTTGGTCAGATACTTCCACTCTTTGGGAGTATGAAGGGCAGAAGAGATAGTTTTACCAGGCAGAATCTTCCCTGATTCTCCCTCGTAAAGAAGGGGACACTTGAGCTTGGGTCTTAAAAGATAATTAAGATTTTGCCAGGTAGAGAAGAAGGGAAGACCCTTTCAGGCAGAGGGAACAGCATATAAACTTTTTTTTTTTCCTTAAAAAGAGATTTCCCAGCACTAAGTGAATATCATCAAGAATTAATGAGAAGAAAATATTTCCTTCCTTATCTATTCTGAGATATGTTACCCTGACTAACGATGTCAAAGTAAGCTTTTCCTATCCAGAACCCAGTTACCTAGAATTCCTATCACTTGAGAACACAGCTGAACACCAAGTATTAAGTGAACAAAGGTCTCTGAGTGGCCAAGAGTTTCCTAGCAAAGTGTCTCTGCTTATGGAAGAACCACTCAGTCAGAGCCTCTTTCTGGATATTATGAACATCGCTCTAACAGAGCAAATCAGAGGCAGTCACACGGGATGGAAGTAGGGAAAGGTTTGAGATTTAAAGGGCTATTTCCAGCAGGCTTACTAGGAGTAGTAAGAAGTAACGGCTAGAATGCTAAGAGTTAGCTGCAGTTAGCTGGCAGGGTCAGGGAAAGATACAAGCACCTCAGCCTTGTTGTTGGTTTCTGCATGGCTCCGCCGGAGCCATCTCCAAGCTTGGGGCCGTGGTGAACACGGAGATGAGCTGGAGCATGCTGCCTAGGAGCGGGGTAACGTTCTAGGGGAAGGATCACATTAAACCAGATAGTTCTACATTTAATCTCAAATGAAAAGTTAAGGCATTTTCAAAGCCCTGTTTACACTTAACTACCATTTGTTTATAAAAAAGAATCACTGGTAAGCAGCATCTTAAATTAGAACGAATCACTGAAGCTTTGGCATGGCCACTTCTGAACATGCTGCCAAAGACCAGAGCCTCCTTTACCACCTCTTTCTGGACTGTTCTTCATTGCTCAGTCTTTTGCCTTGACTTACTTAGGGCCATGCAACCCATATTTATTTAGTACTCTACGGGAGAAACGGGCAAGGAAATTGGGGTCAGCGCAGAGATGAAAGAGGCATTTTTCTTGCTCCTCCAAGAGTTTGGTGGGGAGAAGAGAATGTTCACAGAGAATTTAGGTCAAGGTATAATGTAAAGGGTATGATAAAAGCTACAAACAAAATGCTATTGCAAGCATTGGTGGAGTGAGATTATTTTCAGCCAGGCAGTCAGTGGCTTAGGGGTTGAGTCAGGGAAGATTTTGTGAAGGATGAATATTGAAGCTTGATTTTATGATTTAAACAGGGAAAGATGACAAGGAAGCCTTCTCTGGGTGACAGAGGGGACAGTGCATATGAAAGCATGGGGTTAAGAAAGTACAGGGCAGGCTTCAAGAAGCCGGTTTTGAAGTGCATAAGGATGGAGAGGGATGTTGTTGGCAAGAACAGTGGACAAGTAGGCTGGGGCCAGGCCCTGAGGCTCTTCACTGCTGTGTTTAGGGCTTTGCGTGTGGGCAGTGAGGTGTGGGGGAGGAAGTCTGTTGCTCCTGATCTTTATCCAGTGTTGCAGCCCAAGGTGGAAAAGCATCTGCTCCTTCCACATAATTGGAGAAAGGGGGAGCTGGGAGCTACAGGCTCTGAGCAAGAAGCTCTCTCAAGCCTCCCTTCCTCCGCTCGAGGTCACAGTGACAGGAGCCCGTGGCTGAAGCTCCAGTGGTCTGGGTGAGCCAGCATGGCCTTATGCTCAGCTGGTATGGAGCCCCTGCTCCACGATGATGTCTCCTCCCGTAACACAGTCACCTTCATTCTTCATTCTCCTTCATTCAAGGAGCCCCAGTGACACTGGCCTCCTTGACCCCTCCGTTAGGGTCTTTTGCTTCATGAATGAACTGTTTTCAGCCCCCTGAACTAAAAATTTCTGGAAGGCACGAGTCACTTCTTATGCTTCTTTTGTTTACCCCTATTCAATGACAGATGCAGTAGGCTTGCAAGGAAAAGGCCTCATTAAGTGTACCAGCCCACTTTATTCCCCACAAAATGGCTGAATAAAGAGTATTAATACAGCAAACTACTTAATCCTTTAAAGATTCCTAAGAAGAAAGCTCTCAGTAGTCAAATAACCTGGATGTTTTCTCTAAATTAGCAAATTGATTACATGAGTATTTTTATATTTCTGTTCAAGGTACAAAAGTCTCCAGAGTGCCAGCGGCTGCCTACACCCACTCCTTGGCCAATATTTTACCAGGCCCTGAGTCATAGCTCTGAAATCAATTCTGCCCTTTACCGCAAACATCACAGGGCCGAGAAAAATGATCCTTGCTGTTTAATCAGCGGGGGCGCTGGAAAATCAGGAGACGTTGATACTGCACCGTGAGATAAGGGTCTGAATGAAGTATGCCAACCAGAGACGTGGAGGATGTGATCCCATTCACTCTCAAGCCTGGCTCTAAAATGAACCCAAAGGAAAGGGTGTTCTGATGCACTCTCTGTGATTCACAGAATCACAAAATTTTTGCATGTTCAATTTCTCAGTCTTTTAAATCGTTCTTCCTCAAATAAAAAGAACATTCTAAAGGTGAAACGTGTGACAATAAGAAACTGAAATGTCAATCTGTTACCAACTTTTTCTTTTTGGTGCGCTATCCTCCTTACTTTAAAAAATAAAGTCCGACTTCAAGAAAACAATGAGAGAGCAGAGAGAAAACATTCACCAGGCAATCAGAAAAGGCGAAGAACTGAGGAGACACCAGTAGAAAGACGTCGTTGTTCTTGCTGTGTCATACTTGCCAAAGACTGTAAGACTAAGGCACCAGAAAGAAGGGAATTCAAGAGCTGTGGGGTGGGAATGGGTCCTTTTTTCATCTTTTCCTGGAGATCCTGACAGTGGTGCCTTTAGTGGAGGCCCTAACCGAGGGCTTGGTCACCAGTTTCCAAGCTCAGTACATCGGAGCCAGGATGGAAAGGCCACAAGCCCGATGGTTTAAATAAGGACCTTCTTCTGGCCTCTTTATTTAGGGCTAGTTTGGGGGCTGGTAGAGTCAGAGCCTCTGTGCCCATGGTCAGACTATGACTCCTTCAGGTTCATGGGATTTCCTGCTGTTTTCATTGTGAATTACTGACACCAGAGCCTCCTTTACCAACCACCACTTTCTGGATTGTTCCCATTGCCCAGTCTCTTGCCTTGACTAACTTAGGGCCACGCAGCCAATGTTCATTTAGCATGCTATGGGACACACATACTAGGACCTAGTGGGAAGCAAAGACGAATAAGGCTTTTTTTTGCCCCTCAGTAGATTTGGGGTTGGGGGAGGAGAAGGGTGATCACAGAGAATTCAGTACAAGTACTAAGCCTCTTAGACTATGTATGCTCTCTTTCTCTCTTTTTTTTTTAGTATTTATTTATTTTCTTTATTTTTCTGCCTGCGTTGGGTCTTTGTTGCAGTGCGTGGGCTTATCTCTAGTTGCGGCATGCAGGTTTTCTGTCTCTAGTTGTGGCGCACGGGCTTAGCTGTCCCACGGCATGTGGGATCTTAGTTCCCTGACCAGGGATCGAACCCATGTCCCCCGCACTGGAAGGTGGATTCTTTACCACTGGACCACCAGGGAAGTCCCTATGTGTGCTCTCTTACTGGCGCAATGGGGATACTCTCTTTGAGAATCTTATCCGTGGAGCACATGAAGAGAGAGGCACAGTTAGGGTGGCCTTATTCATTTTCCCTACTGGACTATGAGAGCCTAGTCTTGCTTATCTTTATTGGTCTAGCTCTGTGGGCAGTGACTTCAAATAGTGGTCTCTCAGCAATTATTAGCAGCTGCTAATAATAATAATAACCATCTAATGAAAATTCACTATGTGCCCAGAACTTTTCATGCATTATTTTCAGCAAATCATTATGACAACTCCTCTGAGGTAGACAGTATTATTTTCACTTTTCAGATGAGTCTCTGAGAGACCAGGCACCAAACAGAGTACCTGAATAGTATGTCCTTTCATCACAGACAAACCAAGGGTATGCTTTGGATAATTAAAAAAAAAAGCATTGTTTTCTACGTTCTTTCATCTATTTATTTATTTAGCAAACTCTCACTGAGCACCTACTATGTGCTAGGAGGCCCCAAGACAGGAGACAGAGACAGAAAAATGTGTTCTAAGACATAGTTCCTTGTTTTGAGAAATTCCTTTTCATGCAAAGGAGATAGACACATGAACCAACAATTTTATTTCAAAGCCCTTAACAGGATTATTGAGAAGGACTATCTGCCTAATTAAGAAGTTATGAAACCACAGTTTTCTAAAACATTTGTGATGCTAATTATGAGACTATTTACAAAAGTACCTGAAAATGGTTTCAGATGTAAGGAGATAAGTCTCTATTTTAACAACAAATTTTTTGTGTGATGTCGTTTTCTAAGATGATACAGTAGTACCACTGTTGATGTTTAGTTCCTCACAGTGTTTTTGGCTTATAAAAGGTACTTAATGGAAACCCAATTGTTCTATTGCAACACTTACTATTTAAATTTTCTTTTTGTTGTTCTTCCAAATACTTTCTCTCAGCACATTTACTCTTTCAGATATTTTACGGTAAGCATTTTAGAGACAGCTTCCTTTTTAATTTGGATCTTGGCACCTTAAAAATAGGGCTTGATCAAGGAAAGAACTGCAGTTCCTTCCCCAATCTTGAACTGCCAAGGACTGCCCTCTTAATAATACTTCACATTTATCTTAGCACTTAAGAGTTTTCAAAGTGCTTTCCTATACATTATCTTAATTTAACCCTCTTAATTACTTGATGGGATAGGCTGGAAAGTATTCTTACTGCCATTTTTATTAGTGCTACAAAAACAATACATGTAGAGGACAGAAAACCCCCCAACAATACAGACAGTTACAAAATTAAAAAGAAAATTACTGCTTCTTTATCTCTTTTCAGATCACTCCTCACATGTAACCATTTTCAACTGTTTCTCTTTTCACTTCTTCTCACATTTCTCTCCATAACTCCAAATTATAGTACCTGGTCATTTCTTGGTTTATCGGCCTTAGGTAGAATCTAAGAATCTAAATTGATTCCTTTCGTGAAAGTGAGAAATTTAGCTTATTCATATTACCTTCCTCTTCCATTCAAATTTTTGCTAGTTATATATTTATTTTTAGTTCTTTCATTATGTATCTTTATAATATTAAATAATATAGTGCTTAAATCTGGATTTCTTCATATCTCAACTTTAGAAAAAATATATATTAACTCCATTTATGGCAGATGAAGAATTTTTACTCTATACTTCCCTTCACCTCATCTCTCTCCCTTTTATTCCTAACTTCTATCAGCATTACCACTACTTTTATACTGTTAAGGTTTTAAATTTTAACCTTGTGTCCTATAACTATGATTCAGTCTTACATGCTTTGTTTACAGCTTGTTTAAAAAAATTAAAACATGATACTTATGTTAATATGATTATGAAAATACTGTACACTACAGGTCTAATTAGTGATTAGTTCCACAAGAGAGAAAATGTAGTCTTGTAACTAAACCTATGGAATTCAAAGGAGAATGTTTCAAGCGTCAGAATCAAATGAGACTTAGGTAATATTGATTGTCCAAAATTAGACTACAATGCTGCAACTTGCATCACATTTGGATCTATGGCTTTTTAATTCAGCTTTTGTTTTTCCTGGAATTTTAAATTACTTAACTTTTCCCCTATGCTGTTGGTTCACTTTACAGCCATGCCTCAGTTGCAATTGGTGTTGGCTTCTAATAGCTCATAGCTGCCCACTTTTCCAGAGAATTGCCCTGGGCCTAATGGAAACTGCCTTTTCAGGGAAGTTACCCCTTCTCATACAAGCCTGCAGCTGGCTTACTGCCTGAATGACTGACACAGGGGCAACAGACCAGCTTGCTTCAAGATGGGACCCATTCTCTGGTGCAGTTTGTGATCCCTATTTCCCTGTGGAGTCACTGTACAGCTCATATTCAGCAGAGCCACGTTCTTGCTTAGCTTTTCTCTTGCCCTTTATTATTTCCCTCATTCCCCTTCTCCAAACAGCATGTCCTCAATAAATCACTTGTAAAAGAATCCTCAACTTAGGCTTTGCTAGCAGTACCAGCTAAATGTTTTTCCTCCCCAAATTTTATATTTTGAAGTCCTAATCCCCATTGTGATGGTATTAGGCAGTGGGGCCTTTGGGAGGTAATTAAGTTCAGATGAGGTCATCAGGTTGGAGCCCTCATAATGGGATTAGTGTCCTTTTAAGAAGAGGAAAAGAGACCAGAGCCCTTCCTCTCTCTCCATTCAAACACACCAAGAAAAGGCCACAGGAGCACAGAGCAAGAAGTCTTCTGTCTGCAAGCCAGGAAGAGGGCTCTCACCAGACACCAAATCTACCGGCACCTCAATCTTAAACTTCCCAGCCTCCAGAACTCTGAGGAATAAATGTCTGTTGCTAAAGTCACCCGGTCTATGATATTTTGTGATAGCAGCCCGAGCTGATGAAGACAGCTAGGAAACCCAACCTAAAACAATTGTTGATAGAAGATCATAAGTCTTCACCAAATCACTACGGATTATACAGTTTTTTACCTTACTATTTTTTTTTATAGAACCGTCTTTCTTCTTGAATATATTTTTCTTAGAATCCTCTGACTTCCTGATAAAGTTTGGATCAGTTGCTCTCTAAGTATACTATGCATCTAAAATATTGAAATTTCTTTGATTACCTCACTTCTGGGTTAGATCCCCTAATATTTGTATCATATATCTTTCTCTTTCTTGGTTTCTCTTTTGTGTTAAAAACATGCAATAAAATTTAAAGCAATTGTCACAAAAGTTGGACAGGGGGTTAATTTTGTGAGTCACAACAAGTCTGAAAATCTGTTTTCACTAACTTTATGATTGACAATTTGGCAGAACATATAATTCCGGTTTCAAAATAATTTCCCTTCATCCTTTTAAAGGCAATTCTGCATTGTATTCTAGTTTCTAAGGTTGCTGATGAAAAAGCCAATGTCAGTCTGATTCTTTGGGGGGTGGGGGGTATGTGGGCGGTGGGTAGGAAATCTATTATTTGTCCCTGAAGTTTTTAGCATATGTTTTTCCTTTGGGTTTTCTGAAATTTCATCTATTTGGACACTCAATGGGTTTTTACAATCTGACAACTCCAGTCTTTCTTCAGCTCTAGGAAATTTCCCTGAGTTATTTTTTTAATTGTTAAAGCTCCTTTGTTTTTTCTACTCTCTTTCTGGAATTCCTCTTAGATGCACGATGGCTTTATTTGTGGATTTATTGTCTGTATTTCTCTTAGTCCCCCTCCCCCCCATTTTTAAAATTATGCTCTACTGTCTGGGAGGTTTCTACAATTTTACCTTCATCTTGGTTCCTCATTTTGGGGCTGTTTTTTTTTTTTTTTCAGTTATGAGGAATGCTTGGCTTTCCATCTATATTTATGAATAAAGTACTAGATTATTATCGTGAAGATCTAGTATGACTTTCCTCTGGGTGTGTGGGGTTCATGGAGAGGGACAAAATTAGTCTGTTTCTTTTCTTTTTTTTTTCTTTTAAATAAACTTATGTATTTCTTTTTGGCAGCATTGGGTCTTCATTGCTGTGTGCGGGCTTTCTCTAGTTGCAGCGACCGGGGGCTATTTAGTCTGTTTCAACAGGGCATGTTTAGTGAATCATGCTTATTGTCATCCGCAGCTCACTTTTGCTCTCATACCTGCTAACTCTGGGCTTAGAGCCTCTCCTGGTCTTATAGGCAGAAACAACTTCAACCGCTGTCTCTGCTGCAGTCTCCTGCACGGGTCCTGGGCTGTGACTTCCTCTCTCAACATGAATCATTTCAAAGGCTTCAGTTCTCAGTACTGTTATGGATGTGTCCCCTCTCATACATCTTTATTGTTGATCTAAGGAATGGCTGGGAGGAGAGTGAGGTCAGCTCATGTGTGTCGCCTGCCCTCCCGAACCAGAGCTTGGTCACTGCCATTTTCTAGTTCTCAAAACTTGGGCACATAGGAATTACATGCTTTGTCAAATGACTAGTAAGCTGTGGAGGTGAAAACTAGAATCCCGGTTTTCTGTCGCCTAGTCTAATGTTCTTTCCATTTCTCTGTACCTCTTCACCACGCCTTGTCCTCTCAGTCCTTATCAGTGGAATTCAAGGCAGCTCAGCAGGAATGTTTACAAGCAGATTTTTGAGTACGTGTCTCATTAAAGCCAGATGTGAGGACAGATAATGCATTTGTATTTGCTTTGAATATTTTTCCTGAGTCAATGTCACTGTCACTCTCATCTTGGGCTTACACAGAAACATCAGAGATAAAAAGAGTTGGAAAGTTTTTAGTTTTAAAACCAGTGTAAGTCACTTGCAATAAAAGCTTTAAAATAAATTAGTTGACTAGGGGGGAAAAGCACTTTCAAAAATGCTCACTATGACCTGTGAACATTACATTTATTAGGGCCTACTTCGGTTCCAGTTTCTGAAAGCTGGTGGTGTGTGGGCTGAAGAAGAGACATATCAATTACTTTTGTCTACTGTGTAGCCAAAACAGGCACCTCCCTTAACCTCAATCAGACCCACCTGTATTTTCCCTCTCGTTGCCAGTTTTTGCACCCATTAATCATTGAAAAACAGAAGCTGGAACACGGAATTATAGCCGTTATTACACACACAGGGCCTGTTAAACCAAGCGGATTAAAATTTCTCACCTTCATTTTCAGAAAACCATAGTTAATATTAACTGAGAGGAATAGGTATAAAGTAAGGATTCCCTTTTAATTAGGAAATCTGAGAGCAGAGAGTAACAATTCGCTCATTCAGTGAACAAACTTCTATCAAGCACCTCCTACTATATGCAGGTATTGTTGGAAATTTGGAAGAAAAACAGATAAAATGGTGAGCATCTAGTGGAGGAGGGAGGCACGAACTAAATAACAAAAATACATGGTAAAATTATGAACTGGGAAACACCATGAAGGTAAAGTCCACACACAGTACCATTGATAACCAGGGGAAGGCAGGCAGGGAAGGCTTTTCTGCAGGAGGAACTTTTTTTTTTTAATTGGAGTATAGTTACTTTACAATGTTGTGTTAGTTTCTGCTGTACAGCAAAGTGAATCAGCCACATATACATATATCCCCTGTTCCTTGGATTTTGAAGAAGGAACGTGTGAGGTGAGTTATATTTGTGAGGGAGCAGGGTCAAAAAGGAAGAGAATTTTAGGCAGAGGGAATAGAAGGTGGAAGGACCCCAGAACACGAGAGGGCATGGTATAGACTGAAAAGAGCCAGAGCAGCTGTAGACACAGGCAAAATCCAGAGCCCAAGGGCCTGCAGGCTTGGGCACCATGGGAAGGCACTGAAGGAGGGGAGGGAGTCTGACTGCATTTGTATCCAGAAAAACCATCCTGCATGTACCATGAGGCACAAGCTGGAGACAGGCAACAGAGGGTCTAGGAGGTCAGCTAGAAGACCACATTGGTAGCCCAAGTGAAAAATGGTGCTGACTTGGACAAAGGTTTTGTAGTGGAGTTAAAGAAAAATGGGTGGATTCAAGAGATATTGAGAGAGTAGACCTTCTGGGGTTGGTGGTGGATTAAACATGGAGAGTGAGAGAGAAGGCATCTGGACGTCAAGGACAACTGGTCTCTCACAGGTGGGTGCATGCCGGAGGAAACACCATATTCTAGACAGTAGGCTCAGGAGATTAAGAAGATTAAAGTGAATGGAGCCATGGCTCCACGTTTTCAAGCCTGGGTGGGTAGGAGGCTGGTGTCCTATTATCAAGAAGAGAGAAACCAACAAAAACACATGAGTTAGAGTGGCTGAGAGGACTGCCAAGGAGAAGTATTTACCAGGCGTTTGAAAATACATGACTTGAAGTTCAGGATTGGAGATGTGGATTTGGAAGTCACCTCCAAATAGTTAAAGCTGGGATGGGGAAAGGGGAAAGTTGATGAGATCACCAAGGACTTAAGAGTAAGGATTTCAGAAGATAGACCCAAAGTGAGAACCTTAGGAAATGTATTACTTGAAGTTCCATAAAGAAGAAGGGTTGTCCATGACAGGGGCAGAGAAGAAGCCAACAGAGAGGCAGGAAATGAGTGGGAGGAGTGTGACATCAGGGACAGCAGGTGATCAGCTTTGCAGGAGGGGGATCAGAATTGCAGGAGGGACAGGGTTAATAGTGTTAAACTGCTTACACTTCAAGCCATAAGTTACTATTGAGAGATCTGGGGAAAAGCTCATTAGGCTTGAGGCAGAGAAACAGAAAAGACAGGACCAAAAAAAACTGTAGGGAAGGACAGGCTGGCTCAGGAAATGCTTGTTGAACAAAAGAAGGTT
Source organism: Neophocaena asiaeorientalis asiaeorientalis (assembly GCF_003031525.2). Classification (NCBI taxonomy): domain Eukaryota; kingdom Metazoa; phylum Chordata; class Mammalia; order Artiodactyla; family Phocoenidae; genus Neophocaena; species Neophocaena asiaeorientalis. The sequence goes on along the minus strand of NW_020174268.1, from coordinate 5,820,406 downwards.
GAATGGGACTTCTCTGGTGGTGCAGTGGTTAGGAATCTGCCTGCCAATGCGGGGGACACGGGTTCGAGCCCTGGTCCGGGAAGATCCCACATGCTGTGGAGCAAATAAGCCCATGCGCCACAGCTACTGAGCCTGCGCTCTAGAGCCCGCAAGCCACAACTGCTGAGCCTGAGTGCCACAACTACTGAAGCCCATGCGCCTAGAGCCTGTGCTCCGCAACAAGAGAAGCCACCGTAATGAGAAGCCCGTGCACCGCAACAAAGAGTAGCCCGTTTGCCACAACTAGAGAAAGCCCGCATGCAGCAACGAAGACCCAACACAGCCAATAAATAAATAAATAAATAATTTTTAAAAAATAAAAGAAGGCTGAAAAGTGAGCTGACCTCCCTGTTCCAGGGAAAGCTCTTGGTGGTACCTCTAGAGTTTTAATTTACAGTTGTGCAAATTCCATTGTGTTCTGAAGAACATAAAATAATGCAGCCGGAATGATTATTCACCCCCAGGTCTTTTCTGGTCATTGTTTGATATTAAATGTAAAGTTACTTTAAAAGTTATATTTAATCAACTTGCTCAGCGACCTCAGAAGTTGCAGCTTCCATTTTATGGCTGCACAAATGACTGGTGGGGGACCCAGTCTTGATGTAATTGACATAATGATGTCTGCTGCTTCCTCCCACACAGGATCCTTGGGTAGCGCAGGAAACAGTCAGGGGGCCTAAGGTACCTGTAAAAGGAGGGCACATCTGACAGCTTGCACTCTTTGGGGTAGATTACAGAGCAAGGAAGGGAACTTTCAGATGTTACTAGATTTCTCCCAGTTTACCAGAGATTTCTTATTGGAAATGCATCCAAAGGACACGGGTGGGTAGCTGGTTGCTTGTCAGTAGGCAGTTTGGTGGCTGCACAAGCTGCAGAACCTATGCAGCCACACAATAAGACATATTTACATTTCTCTATATAGTCTAGAAATGGAAATATGCAGTGGAAATTAAGGGACCTGCTGCAACATCCTCCTGCCACTCCTGATCAAAAGCAAATCATTACAGCTGTGAGCCTCCAAGGACAGGGCAAAGACGTGGGATTTGGGAAGACTGCGGTTTAAGTCTCTGCTCTGTACCTACTGTATGACCCTGGGCAGGTTACTTCACATTTCTGTGTCTCAGATTCATCATCTTTTAAAAGCAAGAAGTAATATGGTGCTGACTCCCAAATCTACACTTCAGCCCAGATCTCTCTCCTAAGCTCCCTACCCTTATGTTCAACTGCCTCTTGGACACTGTGTAGGTGTTTCATGGGCAACTCAAATTCATTTGTCCAAAACCAAACTCATCTCTACCCCCACCCCCAATAAAACAAAACACTGCTCTTCCTGCAGGTTTCCTAGGTTTCCAACCGGTTCCACAGGCTGGAAACTTGGGCGGCACCCTTGACTTCATCTTCTGCCTTACTCCATTTCCAGCTCGTCACCATGTCCTATCAATGCTATCCTCTAACTATTTCTCCAACCCTACTTTCACCATAATAGTGATTTTTTTCCTGCCTGGACCCCTCATCTCCTGCCACTTGCCCTCCTGTATCTTATACTGCAACCACACTGAGCTGCTTTTAGTCCTTGAGATGTGCCATGGATTTACTTTCCACCTGGCCTTTGAAATGGTGGTTCTCTTTGCCTGTAATGCCCTGGTCATATCGCATCCTTTTCTGTCTTCTGCTTAAATGCCATTTCTTTTGGGAGTCTCCCCTCATTCTCACCCTCTGGACCAGGCTAGGTGCCCCTGCTCAGCAGTTCCATAATACCTGTTACCGCCCCTACTAGAGTACTTATCAAAGTGTATTTTGGAGACTCATCTGTTTATTTTCTTCCTAAACCCTTAGCTCCTTAAAACAGGAATTGTATGCATCTTGTTTACTAATATATCCTCAGCCCTCAATACATACGTGTGGAAAGAAGGAAGGAACGAAGATAGGAAAGAAATGACCAAGAGAAGAACTGATTAAAAATGATATAAGAAAGCTTGCTTGGTAAAAGGAATCTATCACTATTGCTATTCCAGGGAAAAGAAGTTTCAGAATGCAATTCTTGTATATTAAGGCATGTCACCTGCTTGGAAGGGGATCTGGGGGTAAAGCATTCCCTGAATTCAGAATGGAGATGTCCTTGCTCACCCTATGAAGCTGAGGATATATGGGAAGTAAGGTTTCCCCCTCCCCATACCTCCATTGGTGTGTGAGGGGGCTACCTACAGCCATTGACAATGTACTTTCAGGAAGTTGCTTAATTTCTTTGAGCTTTGGTTTGCTTATATATAACATGAGGGGACTGGACGAGATCACCTCGAGGGTCTATTCCAACTCCAACGTGGTTTAATTTTAACTTGTAACCCACTCCTTTCTTCCTTAAGACTTTTGGATCCCATTTATTTATTTTTCCTTCTTTCCCCCTTCTCACTTAGGTTTATTAGTGGTAAAAAATAAAGGTTGAAAGATTTGGGGGAAAGTAGACAAGAGTATATATGTTACCCGTTCTACACTTTGGTCTTTGTTCGACTGTCTTCTGTTTGCATAGGTTTTATCTGATCTTCCAGGTAGTCTAGGATGTTTTCAGAGTGGCTCAGATTCAGACCAAATTTTTAACTTGGAGACATTAGTTTCAGCCACACCATCTACTGGCATTTCCATCGATTTTTTTTTTTTTTTTGCCAGAAAGGTTGGCTCTGGTCAGCAATTTAGGCCAAATGTCCTTTCACAGATGAATAATCAAAGACATACAGGTCTATCCTGGGTATCTTTCAAACCACACTTCAAAGACTTTAATGAATAGTGAGACTTCCCTTGGAATGAGGCTGCCTGATGGCTCAGTCTTCCCAAGGTGCCATGTTAGTTCATGTCTATGAACTCCTCTCTCAGTTCTTGATATGGCTTGTTCCTTCTGACTGTTCATGTCTCAGCTCAAATATCATCTCCTCATAGAAAATTCCCTTGACCACTTTGGTTACATCAGTCCTCCCACTCCGCAGTTACTTCACCACATTGCTGTTTCATTATCCCCACAGCATTTATCATGGCCTGAAATTATAGTGCTTATTTATTTGCTTATTCCATGTTTTCTCATTCACTAAAATGTAGGTTTTATGGAAGATGGGACTCTATCCATCTTGTTCAGTGCTGTATACCCAGCAGTGAGGACAGTGCATTCACAAAATAGATGCTTGAATAAATACCATGGTGAATGGATGAACCTTTGGGATGTGGTGGGGTTTACTCAGTCCATTCACCTAGCAGCCAATAAATGTCAGCACCTCCATGGAATTACTGTGGAAAATGAGTGGATTAACAATTTTAAGGTTTTTAACATCAGACTAGGTGGTCTCTTATGGACTTTTCAATCTGATATTCTTTGCTTTCTAGTCACATTATATATCTTTTAGCTAGGTAATGTTATCTATATACAAATTATATCCATATATCTATCATATATTTATATATTTGTATATCCTATATACATATAGATATCAATACCTATTTGTCTACCCTAAAATTTCTAATATTTTAAATAATGACTTAGAGCAGTGGTTTACTTTTTTTAAGCTGAGAAATCCTTTCTTCAAGTGAAAATCTTATAGGGAAGCCTAATATATATGAGATACAATGAAGTCCACTGGAAGAAGAAAGACTGGGGGGGAGGGGCTTCCCTGGTGGTGCAGTGGTTGAGAGTCCGCCTGCCGACGCAGGGGACACGGGTTTGTGCCCTGGTCCAGGAAGATCCCACATGCCGCGGACTGGCTGGGCCTGTGAGCCATGGCCGCTGAGCCTGCGCGTCTGGAGCCTGTGCTCCACTATGGGAGAGGCCACAGCAGTGAGAGGCCCGCGTACCACAAAGAAATAAAAATTAAAATTAAAAAAAAAAAAAGAACGGTGGGGAGGAAGAAGAGAGTTTATAGCTCTGCCTGCTTCCCAGAATAACACCTTCTTCCTCATGATAGCCCCTGGGATATTTTGACTATTTATGGATTATAATAATACTAAGCAATATTTTCTGAATACTTACTACATACTAAGTACTTTACATGTATCATCTCATCTAATTCTTTTTTTTTTTTTTTTTTTTTTTTTTTT
>NW_020174268.1:5639515-5816255 GCF_003031525.2 Neophocaena asiaeorientalis asiaeorientalis | reverse complement strand
AACCGGTGTCCCCTGCATCGGCAGGCGGACTCTCAACCACTGCGCCACCAGGGAAGCCCTCATCTAATTCTTATAACAATCCTATGAAATAGATATATTATTATTGTCTGTATTAGGCAAATAAGAGAACAAGGTTTAAAGAACTAAAAATAAAAACCTTGTCCAAGGCCTTCACGGTAGTCATTTTCCAAGATAGCTGCCAATGCTCCTACCTCCTGGTGCTAGTACCCTTGTGAAGTCCCCTCTTACGCTGAATCAGGGCTGACCAGTGTGACCAGTAGAAAGTGGCAGAGGTGATGATGGTATGTAATTTCCAAGGCAAGATCATAAAGGCACTGTGCCCTCTGCCTTGTTCCCTTGGATCACTCACTCTGGGGTGAGCCAGTTGCCATGTCATCAGAACACTCAAGCGGCCTGTGGAGCCCATATGGAATAAAACTGATCTCCCTGCCAATAGCCTGAAGCATCTTGCCACATGAGTGAGCTACCTCAGAAGCAGATTTCCCAACCCCAGAGAAGTCTTCAGCTGACTGCAACCCCATGGGAGACCTTGTGCCAGAATCACTTAGCCAAACCGCTCCCAAATTTTTGAACTATAGAAACTGTAGAAGATAAAAAATGATTATTACTGTTGTAAGCCAGACAGTTTGGGGATGATTTGTTACACAGCCGTAGGTAGCTGGTGTAGTCTTGTAGACAGTTCAATGGCAGAACCAGGATTTTATCCCAGGTCTGACTCCAGAGACTATGCTCTTAACCATGAATGCTCTATTTTCTTACACACTCATTTTTAACACAAATGAAAAACAAAATAAAAGTTATGCAAGTATCTTACAAACTCCATGTCACAGAGGAAAAAACTGAGGCTCACAGAGATTTAAAAATTAATCGGCAATCCAAGATTTGACATCAGGCGATCTAACGTCAAGACCTGCGCTCTTCATTATCATGCTAAGCTAACATCATAATCACAAGAATCTTTCAGTAAAATTAATCTGAAGTCAGAATGCTAGATGGAATGGAAAGGAAAGAGCATGGAAGTGTGGTCCTTGACTGGGAGGCTACTGTGCTTATTGAACAGAATAGTTATTTGAGGGAAATCAAGACCTCTGTCATGGAGAGTAACTTCTAAACTATTTCTCAAAGTATCTTTGATTACTATTATTGGCGATTGAAGATTTGAATGGGCAGGTCATTGGTCTTTAACAATAAATTATTTCTCATATTGCAATAATTTCTACTCATTGGTCAATATTCCAGAAAGAAATTAACCATGGTCATTGTCCAACATGACCTCCCAAATGGTGGGAGTTGGGCCGGCTGAAGATTGTTCTCAGCATTCACTATAATGTTTAGTCTCTGTTTTCCTGTAGCACTTCAATATTTACTTTTATATCAAAACATGTACCACTGTTTTTAAAAGAGGAAGGAGAATGGACCAAGATTTTCTCCCTTGAGGTAAGCTAACAGATCAGTGATAATTGAAATGAGAAATCCTGGTGCAGGAAGAGAGAAGTGATTGTGCTCTATCCTTGGTAGAATTTTGAGTCATTCATGCAGTATAGTGTATGGAGATTTCTAGTGAGTCATGCATTGCTAACTACGGAAGAAGAATGTATTTTCTAAAGCTGTCTCTTATTACTCATGTCTTTCAGTGAGCATCAGCAGATGCTGGTACCCTATTGACTGGTGATCTAATAGAAAGTTTCTCAGAGACAGACAGATCTGCCACAATCTCCCTCTAACTCTGATAAATTTGGCACAAGTCCTTTTATTTGGCTTGCAAGATGTTTGCATTAACACTGTGACTTATTTTTGTTAAAAGGATTGTTTAGTAACAAATATGGAGCATTTGGATTGGGTGGCAGCCGGGAGGAATGCTTTTATTTTATAATGAAACAACCTAACAAATGTTTTTTACAGTGATTCATTACTCATGTGGGAAAAATTTCTTTTTATATATATTCTCTCTCTATTGGATACATGAAGCTGTTCTACCTCCAATATTTAGGCAGAATTTCTAGCAAGCAATTTGGGAACAATATCTGCAAATTATAAAGATAGGTTCCTCTGCAAAATAAGCAGTATTGAAACTATAGGATTGAATGTTAGGAACCACTTGGGTTCTATTTCCAACTGGGTCAGAGTTGGTGTATAACCTTGAGCTATTCACTTAATCTTTTTTGAACTTAGGTTTTCTGTCTAAAATAGACAGAAATTGCTTACCTATTTAGCCAAGGCAGAAACAATTTCCTGATAGGAAGATGACTCAGCCGCGTAGGGAGGTGATGTAGCCTCTTGTCCTGGAAGTCTTCAGGGAGACGGAGGCAGCCAGACGCCTGGGACCACACAAGTGAAGCCTGACCTTTAGGGACAGTAAAGAGATGCAGTCATTGAGGGCATGCTATTTGCCAGTCACTGAGCTAGATCCTGGGAGATAATGGTGAAACAGACGTACCCAAAATTTCTGCCCTTATGAAGTTTACTGTTGAGGATGCTGTGTGCATGTTTGAGATGATTCAGAGAGAGGTTCTATTATTTTATTATCTGGGTCTGAGGGTTTTTTATTTTTTATTTTTATGGGATCATGTAGGATCACTCTCAAGAAATACAATTGTGGGAGACTTATGGGAGAGGAGTCTGATGTTGTATGGGGTATTGTTAAAACAGGCCTTGTTAAACAGGGCTTGACCGCCCCAGCTCAGATGGAAGCAACGGAATCACATGGGCATTGCTTGTTACCTGAGATGAGAGTGTGGAGTTTTAACATATCTTGCATGGATATTGGGGTCAAAGTCAGTGGCTCCTCCTCTCCACTGCCCCCAGAAGGGCTTTTTACCAATCTGCTGATGTCCCACTTGGATGATGGGGCTGAAGCAATTGAACAATGGATTCTGACTACACAAGCTGCTCCTGTTCTTCTGTGGTCAAGGGCACAACCAGTAGTGGTGTATAAGCAGTGTAGTGGCATCACTGGTCTTGCACCAAGATTTTGTTTATAGATCACATCTTACAAAGCAGTGGTTCTTCCTACTGTAGGAAATTTGAAATGCTCCTTCTCTTGCCATTGTGCGTGTTGCTCTTGCAGGGAAAAAGCTGCCACAGGTGCTGAGATTAGGGAGGTGGAGCGACAGCTGCAGCATCACACAGTGGGTCCTTTGAGCAAATGTCAACTGTCTGGTGTATCCCAAGTCTTTCAGTGTTATTGGCTAATTTGTTCCATTATAATTTTTAATTGCAACATTCACTTTATTATGGTCTGGAACTGAACCCACAATATCTCAGAGGTCTGTCTGCCTATACCTAAAAGAATTGAAAGCAGGGTCTCGAAGAGATATTTTTAAACCCATGTTCACAGAAGCACTATTCACAATAGCTAAAAGGTGGAAGCAACCAACCCAAGTGTCCATTGACAGATAAATGGACAAGCAAAATGTGGTGTAAACATACAACAGAATATCACTCAGCCCTAAATAGGAAGGCAATTCTGACACCTGCTACAACATAGATGAACCTTGAGGACATTATGCTGAGTGAAATAAGCCAGTCACAAAAAGACAACTATTGTATCATTCCACTTAGATGAGGTACCCAGAGTAGCCAAAATCAGAGACACAAAGTGGCTGCCAAAGGCCGGGGTGGGGGATAGGGAGTTAGGAGATAGGGGACAGAGTTTCAGTTCGGAATGTTGAGAGGTTCTGGAGATGGTGGTGATGGTGGTGGCAGCCCGACAACTTGAATGTACTTAATGCCACTGAACTGTGCACTTAAAATGGTTAAAATGGTAAATTTTGTTGTGTTTTTACAATTTAAGAAACGGTCACCCCAAAAGTCACATCGTCAAGTCACCCGTTCCGTATGTACCGTTTGTCTTTTCCTCTCTGGGGCCTGGCAGCCCTTACATTTTCCCCACTGCCTGACATCCAAACAAGAGAGCCTGGACCACGTCACCCTGTGGGGCTTATCGTTTCCTCTCCTCTCCGGGCTTCTAGGGGTCGGTGGGAAGTCCCTTCACCCGACAGGCCCAGGGCCAGCTGGCACCCGCTAGAGAACAGAATGTGCCTGCTTCTTCCCAAATCCGTTTTTGGTGATGTCACCTTGGCAGTTTTAAGTCATTGGGAGTGGGAGTGTTCACACCAGGGAAATGGGCGAGCGCCACAGACCAGGGCTTTCTGTCCGGGAAGCTGCTTCCAGCGCGTCGCCGCCTCACCCTCGGTCTGACAGGTCCCTCTGCCAGAGGTGCGCCTTATTTGCCAGCAGGAAGGAATGCCCAGGCCATGCCCAACACACCCCACGTGTGCTGCCCGCCTGGCTCAGGAGGGAGATGGGGTGCCCAGGTCCCCGCCGCTCGCCCTCCCGCCTTTGGAACAAAGGACAGTCTTGACTGAGGAGGCTCCGAGAGCAGCTCACAGGCCCCAAGATGGTCAGCTGGGCCACATGGTGGGTCTACCCCGAGAGACCCTTCTCCTCCTTCATTAACACACAGGCAAGTGGGGACACAGGGCCCGGCCTCCACTGCCATAAAGCCCGAACACATCAGGCCCTGCAGCACGCAGCCCGGCCGGCCTTACCGCTGTTGTGGTAGTGCTGCGTGGACTCCTCAAACGACCGGTAGTAGCTCTGCTGGGCGTAGGAGGCCAGCTGGTCGTTGTAATCGCCGTGTGGTCCGGGGGCTCTGTCGGGCTCATGGGCTCCGAGGTGGCCTGGCGGTGGCCGTACAGCTCGCCACAGTTGTTCTCCCCCCGGCACAGCTACTCTGGAAGGAGCCTTGCCGGGAGGACCAGTAGCGCCCTGTGGGCCGCTGCCCCACCGCGCTGCTCCCCTGCCCGCTCCGGCCATCATGGCCATGGACTGGCCTGCGTGGTGCGGGCTCTCGCCCCGCACCCAGCTGTAGCGGGCCGAAGCCGCCTGGGTTGGGCTGCATGTTGATGTTTGCCCAAGGCATGTCGTTGCTAATGGCGCCTTGGCCCTGCAAGCGGTACGCTCTGCGAGGCCGGTCCCGAGTGGCTGTAGCCGGGCCCCGAGCCCTGGCTGCTGCCTGACGCGCTTGTGGAGGCACTGGGCAGCGCGCTCTGTGCCGTCTGCCGCGTGAACACGTGGTTCGGACCGATGTCGGTCTGCGCCTGCGTGAGGGAGGACGGCGGCAGGCAGGCGGCTGTCGCATCAATGAGGCTGCCCCGGAAGTGCGGGCCTGGGCTCCGGAACAGCCCTCCGGCGGGCAGGGCCCGGCGTCCTGCTCAGCGTGGGCGGCCGTACAGCAGGGACTGCATATTCTGGTTGGAGTTCGAGATCGTGGCCTCGTAGGCCACGTTCCGGTGCAGGGCCTGCTGGTACTGGGTGCACTCACCGTCTTGCCCTTGCTCTGGTAGTCCAGGATGAACTGGATCAGGTGGTGGTTCTCATCTAACATCTTCTGCGTGGTTTGCTGCATGACTTCTCCTTTGCCTCTTTGCCGGGCAAATGCGAAGGCCACCGACATGGTGGCGGGTGCCCCATTATACTTTTTAAATTAAAACGATGCGAAAGCCTTTCTTACTTTGAGGGATGTCTCAGCACCCTTGTAATATCTCTCATGATTTTTTTTACTGAAATATAGTAGACTTACAATGTTGTATTAACTTCTGCTGAACGGCACAGTAATTCAGTTATACATATATATACATTATTTTTTATGTTCTTTTCCATTATGGTTTATCTCAGGATATTGAATACAGTTCCCTGTGCTATACAGTAGGACCTTGTTTATCAATTCTATATATCATAGTTTGCATCTGCTAACCCCAAACTCCCAATCCACCCCTCCCGCCATCCCCCCCTCCCCTTTTGGTAACAGTAAATTTGTCTTCTATGTCTGTGAGTCTGTTTCTGTTTCATAGATAGGTTTATTTGTGCCATATTTTAGATTCCACATATAAGTGATATCATATGGTATTTGTCTTTCTCTTTCTGACTTACTTCAGCTAGTATGATACTCTCTAGGTCTATCCACGTTGCTGTAAATGGCATTATTTCATCCCTTTTTATGGTGAGTATTATTCCATTGTATCTGTGTACCACATCTTCTTTATCCATTCATTTGTCGATGGACATTTAGGTTGTTTCCATGTCTTGTCTATTGTGAATAGTGCTGCTGTGAACATGGAGCACTATTCACAATAGTGCATGTATCTTTTTCAATTATAGTTTTGTCTGGATATATGCCCAGGAGTGGGATTGCTGGATCATATGGTAATTCTATTTTTGGTTTTTTGAGGAACCTCCATACTGTTTTCCATAGTGGCTGCACCAACTTACATTCCCACCAGCAGTGTAGGAGGGTTCCCTTTTCTCCACACCCTCTCCAGCATTTGTTATTTGCAGACTTTTAAATGACAGCCATTCTGACCAGTGTGAATTATTGAAGAGCCTGTCTTTTCTCCATTGTATATACTTGCTTCCTCTATCAAAAATGAGGTAACCATATGTGCGTGGGTTTGTATGTCTTCTTTGAAGAAATGTCTATTTAGGTCTTCTGTCCATTTTTCAATTGGGTTGTTTGTTTTTTTGTTGTTGAGTTGTATGAGCCATTTGTATCTCATGATTTTTAAGGCTTTACATTTCTGAGATCCTACCACAAACAGTGACTGTCTGATATGGGAATTTTTAAAAAAGTCTCATGCCAGGAATCAAATATTAATCTGGTACCATGTCTTTATTCTATAGTGTCTTCCTGTTTCTCCTTCTACAATTGGAAACATTGACCTGTTTTCAGTATTTGGTAAAGGCTTCCAGAAAACTGTACATAGGATTAGATTCTGAAAAGTCAGCCTCACATTAACCATCTGTAGAGCTAACACATGCTAAGCAATGATTTGTAAATGTGAACATGAAAACTTTGGGAAATACCCAATGCTAAATTAAGTCATTCAAACTCAGCAGAGGGCTTCCCTGGTGGCGCAGTGGTTGAGAGTCTGCCTGCTGATGCGGCGAACGCAGGTTCGTGCCCCGGTCTGGGAAGATCCCACGTGCCGTGGGGCGGCTGGGCCCGTGAGCCAAGGCTGCTGAGCCTGCGCGTCCGGAGCCTGTGCTCTGCAGCGGGCGGGGCCACAGCAGTGAGAGGCCCGGTACCAAAAAAAAACCCCAAAAAACAAAAAAAAACCTCAGTAGAGTATGCCCATATTAGCCTGTTTAAAGATATTGGCAAGTTAGTTGGTATTTGCACTGCGTAAAGGAAGATGGTTTACACAAGGAAATGCATTGCAAAGGAACTCAGAAAATGGTTGAAAGGGAGTTGTTGAGTTTGATAATAACAGCCACCAAAATCATCTCACTTATTCCCCTGGCTTTGGTTCCCAAATAACAGAGCAATCTTCCCACTTAAATTTGGCTTTGTAGGTACCACACAGAGACCAATGGGCATGGGGATTCCAGTGGATTTTTGTTGTTTTTTTTTTTTGCGGTATGCGGGCCTCTCACTGTTATGGACTCTCCCGTTGCGGAGCACAGGCTCCGGACGCACAGGCTCATTGGCCATGGCTCATGGGCCCAGCCGCTCTGCGGCATGTGGGATCTTCCCGGACCGGGGCACGAACCCGTGTCCCCTGCATCGGCAGGCAGACGCCCAACCACTGCGCCACCAGGGAAGCCCCCCAGTGTTCTTAATGATTATATTTCTCAATGAAAATAATAGATGTTCCAGTTTATATATCATTTTTTTGTGAATTTGATTAATGTTAATTGGCACCCTAGAGTCTGTCTCTAGGTACACCAATAGAAGTGACCCTCCAGCCATAAAGTTAAGGACTAGACTCTAAATGAGATGACCAAGGACACTGTCATCCCTTGAGACCCTGACTGGCTCCCAGCCTAGACAAGAGCTCTGTCTCAACTTTCTTTTACTGCCACATATTGGATTGATAACATGGTTTGAGAAGGCAATGTCAGTGACCTTAATGTTCTGAGCCAAAATCATCCAGTGGCACAGTCTGACAACCTGAATATGTTTTTCAGCTGAAACAAGCAAGTGGTTGCAGCAGTCACCACAGCAACGGTGTGGCTGGAATTTTCAACTGAGGAATAAGGGCAGTTGTGAGGATGGCTTCACCTGGAATTAACAGTGACTAACTTTTAAGATTAGCCTCCTGGGAATCCTTTATGTTTTTTCTAGTAAACATAAATACACACTGTGATTGTTCTTCAACATGAAACACTTCTCTTGACTTTCACTCAATACTACTACTCCTTTTCTTTTTCTGGATTTTATAAAAGCTAAGTAAATCCTCATAATAGGCTCCAATTTAAAGGATGGGAGAAAAGTGAAGAATTTGTTTTAGGCTACAGAAAAACATAGGTTTTATCTAATTTTCAACTCTGCATTCCTGAATTTTTCCTTTGTTATCTACCTACCAGGCTGCACTTATTTCCATTTTGAAAGAAAGACAAAATAAGACGCTAAGGGGAGTAGAATAGTGAACTTGAAGAGTTGTTTAGAATCTATTCTATGAAGTCAGAGTCTTTTTTTTTTAATGTATTTATTTATTTATTATTTATTTTTGGCTGCATTGGGTCTTAGTTGCTGCGTGCGGCTTTCTCTAGTTGCAGCGAGCAGAGGCTACTCTTTGTTGCGGTGCGTGGACTTCTCATTGCAGTGGCTTCTCTTGTTGCGGAGCACGGGCTCTAGGTGCGCGGGCTTCAGTAGTTTTGGCTCTAGAGCACAGACTCAGTAGTTGTGGCACATAGGTTTAGTTGCTCCGCGGCATGTGGGATCTTCCCGGACCAGGGCTCGAACCTGTGTCCCCTGCATTGGCAGGTGGATTCTTAACCACTACTCCACCAGGGAAGCCCCAGAGTCTTTTTAAAAAGTTTTTTTCACACTATGGACATACCAATGCTAAAATCAAATTGATAAAGCTTAAATTCACATCAGGAACCAAAGACTGGGGGAAAAAAATCAGGAAAGGGATTTTCCGGTGGTGCAGTGGTTAAGAATCTGCCTGCCAATGCAGGGGACACAGGTTCAATCCCTGGTCTGGAAAGATCCCACATGCAGTGGAGCAACTAAGCCCGTGTGCCACAACTACTGAGCCTGCGCTCTAGGGCCCGTGTGCCACAACTACTGAAGCCCACCTGCCTAGAGCCCATGCTCCACAACAAGAGGAGCCACTGCAAGAAGAAGCCCATGCACCGCAATGAAGTGCAGCCCCTGCTCACTGCAACTAGAGAAAGCCCGCGTGCAGCAACGAAGACCCAACACAGCCAAAAATAAATAAATTTTAAAAAAATCAGGAAAGCTTTATCACACAATTCAGACATGTACTCAAAATTTTCCGTAATAGCCTATTATTGGGAAAAAAAGGGAAGATAAATAAGAAAGGTATGTGAAATGGCCTGAGAGTGGTGACTGCAGAATTATATAATAATAAATATTTTTTCAGTAGATTAGTGTTTGGAAATACATATGACGTAAAATTGTCACTGAAAAATATATTATGTTGGGAGTTATTTTATGCAGCTCTAAACCTAATTATGATTGGGATCTAGAAAATAGAAAATAACTTTGTTTTTTCCCCCAGCTTTGTTGAGGTAATATTGGCAAATAAAAACTGCATATATTTTAGGTGTGCAATGTGATATTTTGATATATGTATACATATATCAAACTAACCCAACTAACTCAACTAACACAATCGGCTATATATTGATAGTACTGTATTGTAATAGGTTTATAATACTTTTCACACAAATAATACATAAAAAACAAACACAAAAAACAAACACAAAATTAAAGATTTTTAATCTTACAGGACAGTACCTTGGAATACACAGGAGTACCAGCTACATCCCTACTGCTTTTACGCTTGCTTCTGACATCCTGGGCTTGACATAAAGATACTGTACTACTGTACTCTATACAGTACTGTACAGTAAAGTACACAAAGCACAACCACTTGTAGAGGATGCAAGCACGTGACAATGTCTGCCAGACACATGAACTAACTTACGTGATTAGACATGCGAACACATGTTCGCATTGTTGAAAGTTCGCAACTTGAAGGTTCGTATGTAGGGGACTTACCGTATTGTTGTGTTTCAGGGAATAGGGAGGCCTGAGGGGAGAGCGAGAGATGGGGGAACAGTCAGAACATGAACAACGCTTGTTGTTTAAGTTCACCACTTTATATGGGTGCAGTTCATGACACCCCAAACAATTATAATAAAATGTCAAAGATCACTGATCCCAGGTCACCATACAAATATAATAATGAAAACGTTTGAAATATTTCTAGAATTACCAAAATGTGATACAGAGATATGAAGTGAGCAAATGCAGTTGGAAAAATGGCACCATTAGACTTGCTTGACAAAGGAAACCTTTAATCTATAAAAAAATCACAGTATCTGTGAAGGGCAGAAAAGTGAAGCACAGTAAAGTGAGATACGCCTGTACTATAAATTTCCAAGAAGAGTGTGCAATATCCAGTGTTTCTCAATCTTATTTGAATAGTAATCCTCTTTCTCAGAGATTCTGGAGGACAGTGTGGGCAGAATTGCCCTTAGATGAGGCAAGAAAGGCCGCTACCCTGGGATCTGTGATATAGAGGCCCTGAGTTGGCCCTCCTCTGCCTGTGCCCCTTCCCCAGGGCCATGGAGATAGCCCCACCCAGAATCACGGTTCACCCCTCTACACCATGCTCTGGGCCTGCATGCCTTTCTATCCATAGTACAGCTTGTCCTTCTGAGGGTGGACTCCCCTCACAGCCCAGCCTTGGCCAAGGGGCCCTGCTGTTTGCAGGGGTCTGGGGACAAAGTTTGGTTGTGTATGTTACTGACCAGAGTTCTTGGCCTTCCCCAATCAATAGAAATTGACTAGAGGCCAGACAAGAAATTCAGGCAAGGCTTTACTGGGGCCCCTGCTGCAGCAGCGGGGAGTGAGAACAAACAAGTTCCCCCTGCTTGCTCGCTCCCTGAGGGGGGGCAAGCTTGCTCCTTATATGGGGTGAGGGTAGAGATGTGTCCCGGGGTCGGGCCAGAGGGGTGGCTTAGGTGTTCTGCCCACCCCTGAGGTGGTGTAGTGTGCAGGGGCATGCGTAGTGCCCTGCTTTTGCTCCCACACCCTCTTTTTGCTCCCAGCTCTTCAAAAGTGGCAGTTGGGTTTTTTTGGTATCTTTGTATCTTTTGGGTCCAGAATATGCCCCAACCGCACATGCATGCAGTTATTTTTAGTCCCATAAAGTATCTTTGTATTTTGTTGCTTGAGGAGAGGTGTGTCCAGGTGCAAGCACTGCAGCACTGCAGCAAAGGGTCCCAGGTCCCAGCCGGTCTCATGTCAACTACTGTATCCACCTGTGAACACATGAGGCCTTTCTTGGTGGGCTCTGGAGACAAGCACGAGAAGAGAAAGGAATGGCAGGGAACAACTTCACTCCCCATGATCAAGTTCCAATGCAAAACGCTGTGGAGTCTAGGAGCCCAGAATCTGAACCTGGCCTTCCAAGCTGTTATGAATGTACTTTTGCAAAGGTAAGAGGATATTTTATTTAGCGGTTTGCTAGTCTAATTTATAACTTTAAAATATTTAGACATATGGTAAGTGGGCTTCTATTTATACTGTTATGTAACTTCAAGCCTTGCAAAAATTAGGAGAGAGCCTGGGCTGGTGTACCCCAGAACATGGGTCTGAAAAGTTTGCACTAAGCTTCGCTCTGTGACTATTTCCCATCTACTACTCTATTTACTTGTGGCAGCCAGACTTACCCACGCTGAATGCCATGCCAGAAAGGAAGCTTCATATATCAGAGTGGGAGGGAGGATTCCAAGTAATGGTTCTGTGAGATCCTCAGTTTCTCTTTTGTAAAATGGGACAGTATGAAAGTACATCTTTCATAAGCTTGTTGGGAGGATTAAAGTGAGTAACTTAGCGCATTTAGCACAGTGTTTGGTGCATAGAAAGCTCTCAACAAATGTTCAGATATTTTTACTAGATATTTTAGATATTTTTACTGTCATTAATATCATCATCTTAGTTCAAAGTGGAACATTTCTGATCATTAGGTAACAGTGGTTATTGTATTAAAAAGTGTGTCTTGTTTGACAGGTGAGAAGCAGGCTCATTTGGACACAGACCTGCTACCCCCCTGAAGTCCGGGTGATTCCCTCTGCAACTGTGGGGAAGCATCAGGCTACAGTTCTACCTTCCCATGCAAAGGGGGCTGGAGTAAAAGCGCAGGTCTTGTCTGGGGTTGGAAGTGAGCCAACAGACGAGAATGATGGTCTCGATAGTCCCTCTTCAGAGTGAATCTCCAACACCAGGCCAGCCAGAAATTCTCATCTATGTGTTAAAAGTCTGGCCTTCAAAACACCTATTAACTGAGAGAGGCCCAATGTTTTAACAGTTGTCGTTGGTGAACATAAGCATTGGGTTAGTTGTCTAAGCAGAGAGAAGAGTCCAGATGGATTGGAGGAAAGAGAGTACATTCCAAGGAAGAGAAGAGAGAGTGGGTGGTATGGAACAGTGATTCTCAAACTTTAGCGTGTGCAACAGAATCACCTGGAGGACTTGGTAAAGCACAGGTTACTGGGTCCCACCCTCAGAACTTCTGGTTGGGATGAGGCCCAAGAACTTTCATTTCCAGCCAGTTTCCAGGTGACGTTGATGCTGCTGGTTTGGGGCCCACAGTTGGAGAACCACTGATCTGGAGCATTAGGCGCTGTTTAGAAAGGCTACAATTTAGTGATTGAAGAGACAGCCATGGGGCAGAATAAAGGTCTATCCATAAGGACTAGCGCTAATGATGAATGTGGCCTGCTTCCTAGATTAGCCTGGGAACGTGGCTTTCAAGTCTCTTGTTTTGTTTTATTTAGTGTTTGCTTATTGCTGCCCTGGAGCAAAACCTCTCTTAGGTGCCAGCACTTGGTACATAGTAGGTGAATCAAGCGTTGGTCAAACAGGATTCCTAGAGATCAGGGAATTTGCACAAATACAAAATTAATAGGCATATCTACTGAAAATTTCATTTATTTGGCATTTTCAGAGAATGAGATGGGTTTTGCAAATAAGGTCAGGACCTTCCCCAAGGGTGAAGGGCCTTGGGCAACCCCGTCAGTGTTAAGTTCCTAAGATAATCAATCGCACTGGAAAGGAGGCACTCTGCCAGCATCTTTCATAGGCCCCTTGGGTTATCTTTATTCAAGACAGAAAAATGTAAATTGAGTTTTAACAATGTTCCAAAATAGAAGAGTGAGGTGCAGCACCACCATGGGGCTGAGGACAGCTGGATCCATTGCCCTCCCTAAGAGATGGATCTAACTGGAATTTACCTTTTAAAAGACCAAACTTGGGGCTTCCCTGGTGGTTAAGAATCTGCCTGCCAATGCAGGGGACACGGGTTCGAGCACTGGTCCGGGAAGATCCCACATGCTGCGGAGCAGCTAAGCCCGTGCGCCACAACTATTGAGCCTGCACTCTGGAGCCTGCGAGCTACAACTGCTGAAGCCCGTGCGCCTAGAGCCCGTGCTCCGCAACAAGAGAAGCCACCGCAGTGAGAAGCCTGCACACCGCAATGAAGAGTAGCCCCCGCTCGCCGCAACTAGAGAAAGCCTGCGCGCAGCAACAAAGACCCAACGCAGCTAAAAATAAATTGATTTAAAAAAATAAATAAAAGACCAAACTCATTTTACTTTAGCTGTTGTTCCTACATTTCCTCCTTACTTCCTGTTAATTGCCTCTCTTCTAGAAAGAAGTGTCCTGAGAAGTTGAAATAAATAATGTTGTTCTAACCTGGCCAGTAAGCCCAGTTTCACTCCAATAACACAGCTGTACTCAAGGCATAAGTCAACCAACCTCACCCCCAAAAGGCCTTACCATTGATTCTTCCATAATTGCAATTTCCACACAGGGAACACTTTCAGACGTAAATTGCATTTTAACATGGGTGACTCTTTTCATTCATCTTAGATTACTTAAAGGAATGACTTAAAGTACATAGTCACTCTTTCATCTATTCCTCTTCATCTTTCCCAGGTGTATCTAGAGCTGTGAGGTGAGAGAATAAAATATTTGGGGGATGATGACTTGTCGTTCTGTGCTTCCTTTTTATCTAGCCCAAGTTTTCCATCAAAGGATCAAAAATAATCTTTGGGGAAAAGAAGAAACGAGCTCTGTTTGTTGTAGGTATTTAATAGCTCTTTGTTGGTTTGCATGATGAAGGATGTCAGCCACTGCTATATTTTTATAAAGAAAATGTCTTCAGAGTTAGAGAAACTATCTGATACTGGCTTGTGGTTGGTAGTGGTAGGGGAGCCTGCTCTACTCCCGGCTTTTGGGGAGGAGTTGCGTATTTTACCTCCCCATACATTGCACAGTGTATGAGTTAAGAGTTTCAGATGACAGGGAGAGAAGGAAAAACTTCTGTTCTTTTCCATCAGGTATTCTTAGAAATGTCAACTCATTTTTCTGGAGTATATATAGCACAAGTTAACAAGAAAATGAGTCACTTCCAGCCCTGCGTGGGAACTGACACTGTAGTAGCCTAGCTACCTTACTGTTGCCTGAAAGCAACATCCTCTTGAGTTTTTAACGTCACAATTGGATTACCAAACTGAGACAGCAAGACTAGGAAGAGGGTTGTCATCCAAGTTAATTGGATACACGTTTAATAATAATATATGGAACTGTTATTGCACTGAATGGCAGTTAGGTATAAATGGTGCTCCGTTCCATATATGAGTCTGTTGTGTCAGTCAAGTCAAGCATTTCTAGAATTCTGGTGGGTATCAGGTCCTTTGACTCCTGTCAAAGAGACTAGAGCTGGACACTAGTTAAAACAGTGAAGATAAATTATATTTTTTAAAAAACCCAAAACTATTGCAATAGGAGGGAAAAAAGAGACTTCAGTATAGAACTGAATTCTGAGTGCAGCATGGACAAGTGGGGATTAATAGCCAAGGATCAGGGTGGGGGTCAGTGGGTGGAAAATCACTAAGAGGAAACGTCAGGGGTAAGGAGGGATTCTGGCTAAATCAACTTGGTAGGATTTTTGCTGAAGGCGGGGCCCGGTGATTAGATACCAAGAGTGGGGGATGAAAAATTTGATCAGATATGGAGGGTGAGGATTCTTGCTAAACTGACATAGCAGGATTTTTGCTAAAACTGGGTGATGTAAAGATGGACACAGAAGTTCAATGGTTGGCTCCTAGTTGAGAAGAAGGTTCCAAAGAACCTGAGCAAAGTTGGGTCAAGGAGATAGTCTTTGTCATCCCACATATCCCATCATCTTTCCCCTGTCACAGTTCTCTTTTCTCCAAGTCACCCACCCATACCTGCTGATGGTCCCCAGTCTTTGCATCAATCCCAAATCTGGACAAAAGGAATCACAAGGATGGCAAACAGATTTCAGAGCTGCCTTCTCTGCTCGATTGGCAGTACCTACCAGCTCACTGCGAACAGAGTCTGGGTCTGGGTTAGTGGGACAGATGCCATAGGATAGGAAAAGACACTGTAGCCAGCATGCCCTGGGACACTCCAGG
The DNA here is from genome assembly GCF_003031525.2 of Neophocaena asiaeorientalis asiaeorientalis. NCBI lineage: Eukaryota > Metazoa > Chordata > Mammalia > Artiodactyla > Phocoenidae > Neophocaena > Neophocaena asiaeorientalis. The sequence continues at coordinate 5,800,751 of NW_020174268.1, read as the reverse complement.
ATTGATAAAGGTTGAGATGTGTACAATTTACAAAAATATATGACCACGTGAATGGATTGCCAGGGCCTTGGAAGGGACCTGTGCAGAGGAAGGGTTTTAAAGCTTAGCTTCCTGGTACAGCTGCCTCTGATTGAAGCACAAACATTCTCACTCGGATCCAGCGCTTTAAATCTCAGTGGCCCATTGTTCTTGCAACTAATCCAACTTACCAGTTTTTTTTTTTTTTTTTTTTTTTTTACTGGAAGGTTTTCTGCTTTTTATTGAAGTCTCAGAAAACACTGCTACTTGATTCTTTCAGATTATGCCAAAGCTGAGATTTTTATCTAGGTATAGCATTTCCCCCACCTCTTCCTGAAGACAACAGCTATTATATAAAATATGATTCTTTTTTTGTTTTGGCCGTGCTGCGCAGCTTGCAGGATCTCAGTTCCCTGACCAGGGAGTGAATCCAGTTTCTTTCCTTTATGGCTAGTGCTTCTTGTGCTCTACTTAAGATACCTTTGCCTATCATGGTGACATTTTCCATTATTTCCTTCTGAAAGCTAAATTGTTTGACATTTAGAGCTATAACCCATCTGGAATCGATTTTTGTATGGTATGATACAGCATAGTAGATAGTAGTCAAGATTCACTTTTTTTCTATATGGATATCCAATTGACCCAGCACCATTAAAAAAAAATGGATCATCCTTTCTGCACTATAGTCAGAGTCATCTTTATTTTAATTAGGTAATATTCTATGTTTCTGGATTCTGTTCTGTTCCAGAGGTCTATTTGCCTCTGCTGACACCAATACCACCCTGTTCCAATTACTAGAAGTTGAAAATAAGTCTTAATATTTGTCAGTATAAGTCCCCTAGCTTTTTTCTTCTTTTTCAAGATTATCTTAGTGCTCTTAATTTTTTATAATTCCGTATCAATTTTAGCTTGTCAGTTTACACACACACACACAAACACACACACAAACAATCCGTACAGAAATTGAGATTGGGATTGTCTTAAATCTACAGATCAATTTTGGGGAGAGTTGGCATAGTCACAATTTCAGTTCATAACTGAATTGAACTCAATTCAGTTTAATATCTCATATTTCAATGAGATATCCTACCATTGACTTAAACCTTTAAAAATTTCTCTCAGTAATGTTTTTTAGTTTTCAGTATGGATGTTTTATACATCTTTTAGATTGATTCCAAGTATTTGATACTATTGTAAAAAGTTTTATGTTTCAATATATTTTTCCTTTTTTGGTGATATATAGAAATACAATTGATTTTTGTATATTAACTTTTAAATACATAACTTTGTTGACTTATTGGTCTAATAGCTTACAGACTCTTAGATTTTATATGTGCACAGTCATGTCATTTACCAATAATAACAGCTGTATTTCTATCTTTATAAACTTTTGCCTTTAATTTCACTGGCTAGGAACTTGGGAAAATGGTGAATCATCTTCTTTTCATTCCTCAGTACAGGAGGAAAGCTTTCAATAATCTGTTTGATTTTATGTTTGATGTAGGATTTTTGTAGGTATTCTTTATCAAATTAAGGAGAGTTCCTTTTATTCCTAGTTTGCTAACATTTTTATCCCCTAAAGGCATTTAACTGTATAAAATGCCTAGTCTACACCTATCAAGGTGATCATAATTTTTTGTTTTAATCTCTTAATATTATGAGTTACATTGATGAATTTTAAAATGTTAAACAACCCTGGCATTCCTGGAATAAACTCTACTTCTTTGTGACATAGTACCTTGTTATATATCACTGGATTTTATTTGCTAATATTTTGTTTAGGATTTTTGGATCTATATTCATGAGAGTAAGTAGCTTGTAAACCCTGTCAGGTTTTAGAGTCAAGGTTATACTTGTCCTCATAAACATGTCCTTTTCTATTTTCTAAAAGAGTTGGTGCAGAATCAGTGTTATTTCTTTCTTAAATGTTTGGAAGAATTCACAGCCAAAGCCATCTGGGCCTAAGGTTTTGTTTTGTTTTATTGGAAGGTTTTTAAAACTTAATTAAGATTTTCTATTTCTGTTAGTTTTGGTAACGTTTTTAAAAGATTATTCTGTGTTAAAATTGTCACATTTATTGGCCTAAAGCGTTTCAAAAAATATATATCTTTAATACCTTTTGATATCTATCAAGTATATAATTATGTCCCCTTTTCCATTCTTGATTTTAGTAATTTGTAATTTCACTCTTTTTTTCTCTCAGTTTTCTAGAGGTTTATTTATTATTTTGATCTTTTCAAAGAACTAATTTTGCTTCTGTTGATTTTCTCGGTTGAAAGTTTGTTTTCTATTTCACTGATTTCTGTTCTTACCATTATTATTTTATTTCCCACCTTCTCATTTGTTTCATTTGATTAGTATGTTTTCCTAGCTTTTTGAGATAGAAGCTTAGAATATTGACTTTTAGTCTTTCTTCTTTTCTAACATATCTATTAAATATGTGTTAAATATGGCTATATGTTTCCCTCTACCACTGCTTTAATTACATCCCACAAGGTTTGATATGTTCAGAAAATTGCACAAGTTATCATTCAGTTAAAAATATTTCCTGTATCTGTTGAGATTTCTTATTTGCCCTTATTTAGAAGTGTATGGCTTACTTCCAAAAATGTTGAGATTATCTAGTTCTTTTTGCTATTAATTTTTATCTTAATTTCATGTTAGTCAGAGAATATGCCCCTTCATGATTCCAATACTTTGAAATTTGCTGAGGTTTCTTTATGATCAATTTTTGACATGCTCTATATGCACTGAAAAGAATGTGTATTCTGTCATTACTGAATGCAGTGTTCTATATATGTCAATTAGATAAAAACTTTTAATTGAGTTGTTTAGGTCTTCTATATTCTTAATAACTTTTGCCTTTTTAAAAAACAATAAATCATTCCGCCATTGAGAGAGGTAAAGTCTCTCTTTTAGTTCTGCTGAGTTCTGCTTTGTGTATTTTCAAGCTATGTAATTGAATGCATACAGATTTAGAATTGTGATGTCTTTCTGGTAGAATGACACTTTGATCACTGTGAAATATTCCTCCACTTTAGAATTGCTATATGTTTCATGTATAGAAAAAAGATTGGATCATATAAAAAATATGTTACCCTGGATTACTCTGGGAGTTCTAATTATAGATGATTATTTTCTTTTTTTACCTTATTTATATTTTCCTATTTATTACAGTGAGCAAGTATAACTTTTATAATGATAAAAAATATGAAATTTACTTTAGAAAACACAATAGCAGACAGTAGCTTCAAGTTTCTCCTGTACATAACCAAGTAATTAAAGGGATGCTTGGGCATATGCAGCAGGACTTCCTTGGTTTAAATATCAAGCAATTCCACTTCTGCTGCTCCTGAGTAAATCCCTATGTTTATCTCATCTAGATGCTCTCATATGGAACTCTGACAGATATAAAGGGTGGGCATGGGTGCGCACGCGCGCACACACACACACACACACACACACACACATACACACCTCTTCTTGACATTTTTAACTCTGGAGCTTTTAGAAAAGTTGACAATAAGATTTAAATAAGATTTAAAGTGTCATTAATAGGCATTTTGTCCCTTCTTTATTAGTAGATATTTTGGCATCATTTATATCATCTTTGGGAAGCAATCTAAACAAACAAACTCCAAAACAGAACTCTCAATTATCATGCTTGAGAGAATATGGAATTAAAACTGATAATCAAAATATACAAATAGGGCTTCCCTGGTGGCGCAGTGGTTGAGAGTCCGCCTGCCGATGCAGGGGACACGGGTTCGTGCCCCGGTTCGGGAAGATCCCACATGCCGCGGAGCGGCTGGGCCCGTGAGCCATGGCCGCTGAGCCTGCGCGTCCAGAGCCTGTGCTCCGCAACGGGAGAGGCCACAACGGTGAGAGGCCCGCGTACTTCAAAAAAAAAAAAAACAAAAAAACCCCCACAAATAATCTCATATTTTATGTAAGTAATAGTTGTTATATATTTCCCCAGTTAGCATTTACCAGAATCATCATTTTTGAAGGGGGAAAATCATAGCAGTTAACATTATTGAGCACTTAATTCTGTGTCAGCCACAACTGTAAGCTCTTAGTTAATCTTCACAAATCCCTGTGTCATAGATAATATTCTTGTTCCCATTTTACAGATGGGGCAATTGAGGTACAGAGGATAATTAACTTGGCCATGATTAAACATCCAGCAAATGACAGAGCCAGAATTTGAACTCAGGGAGTTTAGGGCATCCTCTTTAATACTATATTATATCATAGCAGAATTATAGGAAGGAAATCAGTGTTCTAGAGTTGGGAAGTCAAATAGAGTTGGGATTATTCGTTTTGGTGAAGGAAACATGGCTTAAGACTCAAGTGAGGACTTCAGTCTGTGGCAGGAATCCCTGAGGGGCTGTGAATGGGTCAGAGAGAGGCTGGTGGGTCTGAGAGGAGCTCCAGAAGACTTCAACTTGTCTTGGAAACCACGACACTTCAGGAATCCAGTTTTGCTGCCTTCCAAGGAACACTGAGGCTCCACCCTTATCGGCCCAACCTGTGGCTGCCCAGCTTGCTGCAAATTCCTTGATTTCTAGCTGGAATCTGCAAGGCATGAGTTAGGTAAAAACAATTCTCTTAAGGTCTTATCACCATTCTTCCTTTCCAATTTCCTTCCTCCTCTCTAATAATCAGATTACCCGTTCATCATCATCCTCATTATCATCCTAGTATTTATTAAACCCCTGGTGTACACCTGGCAAAGTATTAAGAATTTCTACTGCATTATCTCATTTAGCTCTTACAGCCCGCTTAGATGACTGAGTTGGGCGCTAAAGCTTAGCATGGTTGGCAACTTACTCAAGATCAATTGCTCAAGGTCAACTTGCCCAAGAGCTAGTAGTGGCAGAGCCAGGTTTTAAACCCAAGCTTGTCTGATCCAAAGCCTAAGTTCTTAACCCACCATGTTGTACTGCTAGAAGAATTAGTCTGGATTTATGGAATTTAGGGCAAGTACTGGAAGGGAGAAGAGATGTGATAAATCTAAAGTCCTTCCTTATCATTGCATTAGTGGCTGCTTCCTCATGAGACAGTTTGGCCACACTTGAAATCCAAAGTACTTTCCTACCATGAATCTCAGTTATGGCTTCCATCACTTAGTATTACACTTTCAGTTTGTATCTGCCCCTTTTGATATGTATTGAGCTCCTTGAAGGAGCTCAGTTATCCTCTATTATCTAATGGCGGATTTGGCATCCAGTAGGATACAAGATTTTGTTGTAAGAGGGCAGCATGGGAGTTCACAAGTGTTGCAATCAGAACATCTGGCTTTGATATTTAATCCTGCTGCCTACAGGCTTTGTGACACTGGGCAAGGCATTTCCGCTCTCTGAGGGTCTGTGCCCCGTTTCTGGAATACAGGTAATTATTTCTTTGTAGTGTTAGGGGATCTAAATGACCACACGTACATGAAGATCCTTCAAAATTTGTAAAACTCACTACCTAAATGTGAAGTATATCATGAGTATCGCTGCTGTTTCCAATGTCAGCTGCTGACACTGTGCCTTTTCTGGCCCAGCTTCACAGCATCCTGGGCTGGTTGACAGTCTCCTAAGCTCATTTGTCTCCCCAGCACCCAGCAGTGTTCCTTCAGGGTAGTAGGTGCTACTAACCAGTATTGCCCATGTCATACAGAAAATTTGCTTCCTTTAGAGTTGACTGTAACAAAATTGATAGATTTGAGGTTTATATTCTTTCATGTCTTCTGCCTATGTTTGCTCTCGTTCCTAAGGAGATGTTAAATGAGCATAAATCTGGGTACCTATTAGGAAGAGGAAAGAAAGTAAGGGTCTGCACAGCTCAGGTTGCAGATAATTGGCTTCCTAGCTATTGAAGGTTAAGTATAGTGACTCATGGAAGCGTAATGTTCTTCCTAACAGTCTCTATCATCCACATTTAACCTGGTTTGCTAAATGCAGCAGAGAACATAAAAACCTTAGGAAGCTAACATCTTAAAAAGCTTTCAGAAAGGAATGAATCAAAGATTCAAGAATCTCTTCAAATTTAACATTCGCCGCAAATTCAACCTTCTTGTGCTTTTATTTTTTCTTATCATCAAGTTCTTCATTTGGGGGGAAAAATCTTTTTTTTTTTAAGTTCTGTAGACACCTTCAGTCATAACAGATTCTCTCAAGATCTTCTGAAGCCTTTAAACACCTACTATTCTGTAAAGATAGATACGATTTCCAGTGGTTTTCTTTTCTTCTTTTTTTAAAACATTTATTTATTCAAGTCAAGGTGATAGTTTTTCTGAAAGGGTTTTAGTTACACAAAGCTAACAAGGACATATTTAGTATAAACTCAATATTTTCTTTTGGCCAACCATATAAAGAACAATATGAATACTTAGAATCATTAAATTGTATGTAGAAAAAATGTTTTAAAAACTTTAAAAGGTCACCTGACCCTGTAATTTTGTTTCTAGTAAACAATCTTGAGGAAATATTGAGAGAAATGGCATTTCTTGTAATAGTGAAAAATTGGGGAAAACTCAAAGGCCCAACATTAGGGAGATAGTTAAATAAATGATTGTTTATTAAATAATTTGCAGTCATTAAAATGATATTTTCCACAAGATTAATTACAAAGAAAAATGCTACCTAACATAATATTCAGTGAAAACCCAAGTATATATCTTTTTGTGTCAGAGTCATCCCTTAGAAAATATATACATATTTATGCAGAAAAAAATGACTGAAAGGAAACCCACCAATATATTAACTGAGGTTAACTGTGGGTGATGGAAATGCGTGTAAGATTCATTTTGTATTTTTGTACTTAAACTTTTAATTGTAATTAATTTTAATTAATTTAATTTTGGGGGTATTTTCCAGATTTTCTGCAATGAGAATGTTTAAAATTTACAAATATTACTTTAAACATGCCTAACACAATATTTATAGTTATTACACTGCCAGATTCTTACATTATGATAAACGTTGAAAACTTTATATTTCTACTGATTTCAAAGAATAACAAAAAAGGACTTGGGCAGCAGAGCCTTTAACCTGCCCTGGACCCCTTCCTATACATGTTTGTTTCCTGATTTTGTCGGTCCACTTGACTGGATAGACCACAGAATTTTCTGGAAGAGTTCCATAAATCCTTCAGTCTAGTAAATCTCTTTCCGTGTCCCCCTGTGTTGGATCCTCAATCCCAAATAGAACAGACTGGAGTTGTGGATGGGGAGGGCAGGAGGGACCAGTGACCCAGTTTAGTGCCCAGAGTTTAGTGTAGCTGTGATTATGGTAGGTCATGCATTTCAATCCCAGCTGCGTCCGTCACTAGCCACTACCTCTCTGCAACTCAGTTTCAATGCCTGGATTAACTGGCATTATCGAGGTTAGCATGATGTCTGGCCCCATAGTAAGCACTCAGTAAAAGTTAGCTTTGGCTGAACTTCAAAACAGGTAGAACCCTTTCATCAACTCTGCAGGCATAAGTTAGAACAGTCTCAGCAGGTGTAGTCAACTAGCTGCCTTCTTGGTAGGAAGGAAGCAATTAACAGGTTGAATCTTGTGTTTTGTTTTCTTTGCGGGTGGGGAGGGAGGTGGGGCTCCTAAAGCCCCAGAAGGGCTGTTTCTGGGAAGTGCAGAGTTGGAGGCAACAGATCAAGTGTTGTAAAAGAGGGTTCAATTTTGGAGGGGCGGTTTAGGGACAGACTTAGGCAGAGCTAGGTAACCACGATTTTAGGGGCAGCCGACTGGGGTGTTGAGAGCCGCTGCCGCTCCTGAGTTTCCCATACACCTTGGCCCAATGGACAAGGAGAGGCCACCACTGCTCCCGTCACTGATACCTCCTCTCCAGCACAGTGGTCATATGCTTCCTTCTCCCGACCCTGCAACCCAGGGAAGGCAAGGAGTAGATAATTCTGGCAACAATGATGAACTACTTGACCTGGGAACAAACAGTACCCTTCCCACACCCCTCACCAGGGTGGAGTGTCAGGGACAAGCAGGGGAAAGTGTCACTCCTCCACTTTTTGCTGCCAAGGGTGACAGATGCTACCTCATTGGTGCAAACGCGTGCTCCCATGCACTCAGGGGAAATGAGGCGGTGAGAACGTTTGCGGGGGGCAGAAAAATCAGGAGTTTGGCATTTTGGGTTTTGAATTGCTTAGGAAGAAATTAGTTCTCTGAATGGTCTGGAAGGGAGGATCCTTGTCCTGTGTGATGAGAAATTTCGAATTAGAAAGAAAAGTGAGGTACTTTGGTAACACAACATCAGAGAGTGAATTTTAGAGAAACAGATAGAATTTCCCTTTCAAGGACGTCTAGGTGGTCCCACCGGTTCTCGGCAGACCTGAGTGGCAGAATGAGGCTAAAAGACAGTTCTAGTCCTTTGCCACCTGACTGGCAGCTCAGGCTGACAAGAGAAAGGTGGTCGGCTCAAAGCCACCATTTGGCTTGGCCCATATGTGGTGGAGCAGGGACAGATTTCAGCCTGGGCTGACTTTATTTATTTTATTACTTTTTTTATCTTTGTGTTTTATTTTTTTACTGAAGTATAGTTGTACAATATTATATAAGTTACAGGTGTACAATATAGTGATTCATAATCTTCAAAGGTTATACTCCATTTATAGTTATTATAAAATACTGGCTATATTCCCCGTGTTGTACAGTATATGCTTGTAGCTTATTTTATACCTAGTTTGTACCTCTGGGTTGACTTTAAACAGTCCCTGTTCCAGCTGCCAAGCACTGATTCTCATTCTCCAATCTAAACTTAGGTGTAGTATCATTTTACATCCGGTAAATAAGAATTGTTTTTCCAATAAGAATGTGATGTCATGGGCCAGGATAATAATCCAGGAAAACTCAGGCCTCTGATGGAAATGGTGGGTAATTGACTTTACTTAGAGAAGATATCGCCTTTCTGTGGTTTGTAGGTTTCGAGACAGGCAAGGTCTACCCACTCCCTGCTTCCTGGCTCTCCTACTGGCCTTTCCTTTCATCTAGAACTCTCTCTCCAGATTGTAAAAAAATACCTTGCATTTGAAAGAAGTCATCCTACTGGACATGAACTTCTTTGGGCCTTCAAGGCTTTTTCCAGCTTTAAGAACCCTCTATTGAAATGCAAACATTCCAGCAAGGAGTAAAGTCTGCAGTGGTGACAGCTAATACCTTATCACTATCAGTCACTATCACTTTAGCAGACATTTACTGAGCCCTTACTACCTACTTATTTGTTTGTTTATTTATTTGTTCATTTGTCTGTTTATTTAAAGTTGGGTTAATTGAGGTATAATTTACATACAGTCAAATTTATGCTTTTTAACGTACAGTTAGTTCCATGCCTTTTGAAAAAACATAGTGGTCATGTAACTAACCCTACAACCAAGGTATAAAACATTTCACTTTTGGGATGTTCCCCATACCTGGCAACAATGGACCCATTTTCTGTCCCCATAGTTTTGCCTTTTCCAGTCCTTATTATTAATAAAAGTAAAAATGACCTTAAACTGTATTTGGCTCTGTTTACAATCTAGTTTATTAACCATTTCCCTTGGGGAGAGCATGGATAAACTTTCAGACTCATTTCCAGTCTCAGCAGCTAGCTAGCCAAGCACTTGATAACTGGGGAGCCAGTGAATGGGAGTTGGGAAAGGAGAGAAGAGAACCAGGCAGGATGGGCAAGTAGGGGGCAGGGCCGTTGCTTTAGGAAGCACTCATCTGGCCTCCAGCCCTGCAGGTGGGCAAGTCACAGAACACCCTTCACCCAGGCTCCTGTTGGCCCACTCCTCCAAAAAACAAACTCAGGTCAGAGGCAGACTGTCAGCTTCCCGAGGATCACTTCCCCCTTTTGGTCTCTATTGTCCCCTTTTCTCACTTGGTGGCATCTGCTCCGGGTGACTGCTTGTGCAGGGTCAAGGACAGGGAAGACTAGAATTAGTCTCCCGCATTTCTGGTCTCAGTCCCTGGGAAGGTGACGGTGCCAGGAATAAGGGAGGAAAAGGAAGGGAAATAATATTTTTTGCACTTCAACCACATGTCAGGCACACATGATTTCCTTTAGTCCTCTAGCGAATCACATGAGCCTCCGAGCCAGAGACCAGTCCCACCCCAGCCCTGTTCTTCCACCCCTGTGACCCAGCATCAATCGTGACCATCAGTTTACCCCTTAACTCCTTCCTAACTCTCCCTTGATTTCCTCCTCACTGCTCTGTCTTCATTCAGTCTCACCATCTCAGAGAGTCTGGATGTTTACAGTCATCTGTTAGGATTCTCTCCACTCCAGTCTGGTCCCGATTTATCCCTTTCATGTCTACCAAAGTTACTTTTCCTGAATGCAAATCAGATCATATTTGTCCCCTGCTCAGATTTCCTCTGTGACTCCCCTTTATCCTCAGCATAAAATGGCAGCTCTGGCTCCTGGTAGACAAGGATCCCTGATGCAATGCAAGCCCCTCTCCCAACCTCCTCTGTTATGCCCAGAGATCTGCTGGTGGCCCTAGGCGACCACGTTAGTTCACGCTCATCCTCTCCACCTCCCCTCTTCTAGCCATGCCCTGGGCTGCATGGGTCTTTCTTGTCTAGATGCAACTCCAATATTACCCTCTCTGAAGTCTCCCCTGCTCCCTCTCCAAAGACGTTCTTGCCCACTCCTTCCTTTGCTCTTCACTAGACCCTGACAACATTCTATCACAGCCCTTACCAGAGTTTATTGCACTCAGGTGCTTGTATCTCTGGCTGGTGATCAGGAAGGCAACGGAATTGCCTTCCTGCAACGCAATTCTTAGTAAATGAGAAAGTCCCATTTTAAATTCGTATTTTCCACAACATGACTATCTCAAAGAGTTGAACTTTGAACCTAGAAAATTGGCTGATACCCAAGCCCATGCTGTTTCTACCGCATAAACTGTAGAAGCACTTTTGGGGAAGAAAAATGATTTTATTTGGGATGTGCTGTATTTCAGATTCCCGGGGTCACTGAGGTGACTGTGTGCAGTAGGCAATTGGAAAGGAGAGTATGAGCTCGGGAAGAAGTTTGGGGTTGGTTTTCAGTAAATAACTCTGTTTGGTAGACCTGAAGCACTCTTAGCTTCGGACGCTCTTTTCCATATCATATAAAAATATATCAAAATATCTTATGTATAATATATTAAGTAGGTAATCGTATGAGTTACATTGCAGATGACTCTTTCACATGACTTGTAGGATGTTGATTAAATATTTATTCATTTCAGTTTTCCTCCCTTCCTCTTTCTTTTCCTCCCTCCTTTCCTTTCTTTCTCAAATATTTCCTTGACCTTTCAAAAGATATGGTACTTCTAGTACTTACTGGGAAAAATAGCCCATGTGTAAGTGGCAGCTGACCTCAGAGGAACCTCGACCTCAGAGGAACAAAAGGTGACTGGAGGTGGGGAGAGAATTAAGTCCTCCTATAACCTATATCCGCACCCAACAAGCTGTCCCAGATAAAGAGAGAATGCAAGTAAAGGCAGACTCCTCTGTAAATTCAGCTTCAAGGCAAATCTCCTAGCTCTCCCTGTAGAGAAATTCTGGTGTCTCTGCTGGATTTGGATAAGTGATGCTCCTTTGTCAAATGAGAAGATGGCTGAGAAAATGCAACAGAACTCTAACATTTGAAGTATCCAGCAGAGGAACAGGGGTCTGGGGAGAGGGCCAAGAGGCTAGGCCGGGAAGAGGGGTATACCAGATAGTAAAGGGTGGAAGGTTTCTAAAAAGGAAACAGTCAATAGACACAGGAGTTCAGTAAAAAAAAAAAAAAGAAAAAGAAAAAGATGGAAGACAGTCCATTGAAATAGGTAATTCAGGAACCACTGGTGGGCAGAGCCAGTTCATCTCAAGCTGACAAGGGAGAGGGAGCTAACTGAGCAGAGCAAGTGTAGACAATATTTTACAGACCCTAGACTATTAAGGGAAGGAAGGAAAGATACAGGGCATAACTAGATGTAACTGAAGTTTGTTTCGTTTTGTAACGGGGAAGCCAAAAGATGCTCAAAGAGGCTGAGGGGGAGGGAGCCAGTAGAAAGCACGGGCCATTGTCCGTACTCCTAGCCCAGACCAATCCCTTTACTTCCACTCAGTCCCATCACTTCTGGACATTGCCGCAGTAATGTTCTTTTGCTCTTACCTCAGTAAGTTTCCTCCCTTCTACTGGATCTTTCCCATTCGCATACAAATCCACTAAGATTTCTCTCATCTTAGCGATTTCCCTGGTGGTCCAGCAGTTAAGACTCTGTGCTCCCAATGCAGGAGGCCCAGGTTCCATCCCTGGTCAGGGAACTAGATCCCACATGCATGCCACAACTAAGACCTGGCACAGCCAAATAAATAAATAAATAAATAAATATTTTTTAAAAAACAGATTTCTCTCATCTCATCAAGCAAAATCTTTTGAATTCACTTTCCCCTTTCAAGCCATTGCCTGTTTTTCTCCTTCCATTCTCAACACAACACCTTGAAAGAGGTTTCTGTATTAGTTGTCTCTAATTGAGTGTTGGTGGGATGGGAGGGTGTGTGCACCTTTCTATTGAAAGTTCCCTGTCAAGGTTGTTAAAGATGTTAGGTGGCTAAATTCAACGGTCAATGAATGGTCCTCATTTCCTGCTGGCCTATCTGCAGCATTTGACACGTGCAATCACTCCTATCTCTTGACACGCTCTCTTCACTTGACCTCCTATCCTTATCCTCCTGTCTTTTTTTTGTCTATACTCATGCCCATAGTGATTTCACCCTAATCTCATGACTTTAAATACTAGCCTGGACCTCTCCCCAGAGCTACAGGCTGTACATCCAACTGCATGTTCAACATCTCCACTTGGCTGTCTAATTAGCATTCAAAACTGAGTTCCTGAGAGTCCATCCCATACCTGATCCTTCCAAAACCTTCCTCATCCCAGCGCTTAACAGCTCCATTCTTGCAGTTGTCAAAGCCCAATGCTTCAGGGTTATCTTTGACTCTTCTCTTATTCTCATACCCTGTATCTATTAACTAGCAAGTACTGTTGATGCCCCTTCAAAATATATCCAGAATCTGATCACACCCTGCCCCTCCACTGCTAACTCCCTAGTGATGAGGGTCTTTCCAGGCCACCATCATATTTTACCTGGATTTGATGCATCAGCCACTGGGCTCCCTGCTTCTACCCTTGTGCTTTTCAATCTATTCTCAGCACAGCAGCCAGGATGTTCCTATTAAAGTGTCATTCAGATAACATCACTCCTCTGGCCAAAATCCCCCAGTGGCTTCCCATCTCACTCAGAAGAAAAACCAGTTGCCATGACCTCTAAGACCTCACTGATCTCATTTCACTGGTTCCTTCATATACCTAGAGCCCACAAATGTCACACTTCAGGGCCTTTGCACTTGCTTCTCCTGCCTGGAATTCTCACTCCCTTGCCTCCTTCAAGTTTTAAGTATCACCGTCTTAGGGTGACACCAACCCCTCTACTTAAAGTTGCAGCATTCTCTCCTTGGCACATGACTTCCTATTCCCTGCTTTGTCTTTTTTCCTTGGGGAAATGACTTTTGTCTGTTTTATCCCCTGTGATGGCCCCAGTGCCTAGGACAGTGCTTGGCACTTAGGATGTTGAATGAATGAGATTGATAATACTGGAGGGCAGAGGGATTACTGATTGATGAAGGCTCAAAAGGGAGCATGTGGAAAGACAGATGCAAAAAACACTACATTTTTACCTAAAGAGACAAGGCAGAGTCGGGAACCAAGAAAACTCCTGGTACCATCATTTGCACATTGACTGAAGCAGCTCAATACCAGTTAAGTCACCTTTCCTATGCATTTACATTTTTTAGGCTTTTATCTCTAACTGTGGTGGGACAAAAACTTTGTCCCTGCATTAAAGGGACTGCGTGCACTATCAAGAGATTGGTGGAGATTTACTCAGAAAACACGGAAGCCTTCTTGACCTTGAAATTGTCTTACACCTGAGGTAAACCAGCTCTATTCTTAAAGACGTCATTCTGAAGCACATAACAGATCTTCTTAGTAGTAGTAGTAGTAGAAGTAGCAGTAGTGTTGGCTTGCCTGGTTGTGAGGCTGAATTCTAGACCTTCTAAGAACTGGTCCCATTGTTTCCTCTTCCATCCCTTGGACCCAAGGCTCATCATATCCTAAGGATTCAGAGCCAATGTTGCTGAACTCTCTTTCTTCCCTGAGTGTCCCTTTCTTCCCTTCAACATGAAAATCCTGCTGATAATCCTAGCAAATAATCACAAGCCCGAAATCACAGATTATCCTCGGCCTCAGGTCTTTAACACTTAACCTGAGGGGAAGTGGGCAATTACATAACTGCTCAAGGACAAGTGCAGGGATGAGGGGTAACAAAGACGGAAGGAGAGAGAACCAGGAAGGAAACTGCATGCCTAAGGGAGTACTCAGGAAACTGAGGGAGCTTGGCTGTGCTTGGGGCAGATGTCCTGGTCTTGATGCTCTTTGTCAGCTTAATTTTATTCTAAGTTTTATCTAAGTGTAACCATGATAAAGGAACTTAGTTCCTTAGTTCTATAGGAACTAAGTGTATATGAGCCACATATGATATTGGTTTCATTATTTTGTACTCATCCTTCATATTCTTGAGTCTGCATAGTTTTGCCACTGGAAAATAAACAGGGATTATTTTCAGGAAACCAAAGACAAGCATGGTCTTCTGTGGGTGTGGTGAATTCATGAAGTTCCAGGGATGTTTAAACCCCTCCTTAATTCATCAGTACATTACCGAGTACTTAGCAGGTTTCTGCTGTGAATGACTTGTTTTGTTACTGAAGGTAGATCATTTTGACTACTTCATGCTTCTGTTTGTTTGAACACAGGAGTGACAAATAAGGGTAATATGAATGCGAGAAGTAATGGTGGTAAAATAAGACAAGAGATACATAGGTACCTGGGTTGAGGTTGGAGAGAACTGAAATGATTGTGTTTTGTTGATTCACCATAGGGACCTATGTGAAAGGACTCTTTAATGTACCTGGCTTGGGGTCCACTCTAGTAGCTGTTGATGCCAAATAGATTTTGACCTTTAGGTCTCTCAGTTTCAGAGAGAAAATTCTTAGAAGAGGTATTCTCTCAAGGGTCATTTAGACAACTCAAGCTCCACAGACCTTTCTCTGGATTCCAGCAATGTCACAGGAACACCCTGTGCTTGCTACCTGCTTTTATCTAAAGTTTGCCTGGTAGACCTAAGAAAATTTTTCTATTGACAGTACAATGTGACCATCCTAGTCAAATCCCTTAAAAATATACCAGATCAGGGTTTTATGTAACCCACAATTTATTACTCTGGGCTGCCTCTTTTATGGAAAATGATAAGTTTATTTTAAAAACTCCTAAGTATAAAGGGCTGTAAAGGTTTTATATTTCAATTTTAAGTACTTAGATTCTATTCTGTAAGGACAGAACCCAGAACAAAGGTCTTAAATCCACAATTGTATAAAATGGAGGCATATTAAAGATTAATCTTGCATTATTAATTCTTATTACTTATTGTGGCCCATGTTTTATTTCTAATATTCCTTCCTGTTTAGATGTGGTCAAAATACTAGAGTTCATTCTACAGCATATAGCTGGTCGGTCCCACAGGTTGTTCCCACTGGTGGTAGGTGGCTGTGTGTTACTGTTTTTGGTCACTTCATACTCATATATAAGCTGTATTATTAATGTAAAGAGGATACGGGGTCAAACACACACATTTAATGTTGTATTTGGATCTTGGAGCCTCCACAGGATTTGAAATATGAAATTGAATCTTTCAGTATTCTATAAAGAAAAAACAATATTGTTTCTTGTAAAAATACAGCCCAAATAAAAGTTGAAACCTCAGCTTCCTACCACTAAGTTCCCTCCCTCCATTAAAACATGGTTTCTTATCAAAAGAAATAAACTTTGAGAAGTTAATTTGGTTCTAGAGAAATCCTGTGGTTTCTTCTTATATTGTATACATGTTGAATGAGGTACTTGTTGAAAGGTATTGGATCCAAAACAACAAAAGAAGAATGGAAGTGAATTTATTATTTTTGGTATTCTCTTTACTCTTCTTTCTGAGAGTAGGAAGGAGGAGCAGTGTCTCTGCATCACACATAAAACCAAATAGGTGAGTTAGCTGGACATACTACTTTGAAGTAGCCCAAAGCCCAGGTTTCCCTGGAGAAATGCCCAAGTGAATGCATATCCCAGAGAATATGCCAGGATTCTAGAGGCTTTTCAAGTAAAATAACCTGGGGATCCCCTTTTTTCATGGCTCTGGCCACATGGGACTTAGAAACAAAACAAAACAAAACAAAAGAGAAGCCCTCTTGTTTCATTTTCCCAGGGCTAAATGAAGCCTTAATTATCTCTTATTTCTAGCTCCTTGTATAACACCCACACTGTAGCTGTTGCTTCCCTTAGCAGTTTGCCCTCTCACACCCGCAGGGCAGGGCCTTAGGCTTGGTTCCTGACCCTAAATAAGCATTTGAGATGGAGTGGTTGATATATCAAAGAAATGGATTTTCCAGTGAAAAGGAAACTTATCCTTTCAAATGAATTTGGATTTTCCTTTCCTCTCCCCTGCCTCTGGTTAGAAATATGTTTAGTTTATTTTAAGGAACTTTACACTTGTATGTCAGTAACAATGACTTCTCAGTTTAGACTTGAGAAATGCTTCTGTGTCCCAACTTTCAGAGAAAAATTAGAGTCAACTCTCCATGAACTTGGGAGTAACGAGTTAGTGCGGTGGTTTTCGGGCTCCTTAGACTCAGGGCCTCCCTTTATATAACGTATTTTGAGATGCCCCTTTACCGTTCTGAAATGAAATTCTCAGGTAATGCTATACGCATAACAAAAAATAAATATGAAATAGCAATTGTAACATAAAAGAGAAATATAAAGAATATAACTTGAAACAATATATATGTCAATATGTAAAGGGCTAAACTGGAAGATAAATTCCACAAATTTCCAAAACACTTCACGGGGAACAGAACTAATCTGGGTGAGACCATTTAGTGTTCTGTCCTCACTGGTGTTGGATGGTGCGATAAATGAGTTGAGAAATAAGTTCTTTGTGACTTAGAGCAGGTTACCTTTTTTCTCTGAGCCTGAGTGTCCTCATATTTAAATGAGGACACTGTTTATTTCACAGGAATGTTGTTTGTATTACCTAAACATTACATATGAAGCACCTAGGACCACATCTAGCCCACAGCAGGATCTCAGTGAATATTGATTCTCGTCATTTCTTTCCCGGAGGAGTCAAAGTTACTGTGAGTCCAAGGGTTATTTGCCCTCTTTGCAAGGTTTACCCAGTAGGGCTTAGTGTTTTTCTACTGGGGGAAATGAGAAGTGGGAGTAATTCAAAGACTGAGCTGTTGAAGAAACACTGACTTTTACTGCTCCCCTCCAGCCCCGCTCCCGCCTCTTCTCCAAGTAGATGAAATAAATATGGGTCAGACTGCCTTTCTTCTCTGCAGCCCAGTCTTTTCATGCTAGGGACCTTATGCAGATTCCAACTACCTGTCATTGGAGGTAAGGGCACTTTGCAAGCTGTTGTTAGGTGGCTGAGGACTGGATTGCGATTTGGAAAGCAGTCCCAAGTCTCTGCTTCTCTAGGATAATGGTTTATGAGGGTGAGCCATTTGTAGGGGCAGGTGGAGCTGGTGGAGAAGGACAGTGGTAAATTGTCCCTCCATTCTCTGCTATTCATGCTATTAGCATCCTATGCTAACTATAAAGCAGAAATCAAGGAGTTCTTCTTTTGAATCTCTAGAAAGAATTTGCCAGTTTCTTTTTTAAACTATTAGCCTCCAGGTAAAATCCTCTAAAATATCTTGGAGGTGAAACATGTAGCTCTCTTAAGAAAACAATTCAGGTATAGTCTAAGTTTGCAGCTCAGGAAAAGATTATTTTTTAGTGAATTGAGAGGAAATGTTAAAGGTAGACTTTTTTCCGCCTGTTCATTTAGAAATCCTTGCAAACAATGATGTTTTTAACCACCGTGTTTTCACGTTTTAGAAATCGTAGCAGAATGAAGTCCTTATGCTGCATAGCAAAATAAGATCCTTTAAAAATTATCTAGAGCAGCAAAATGTCATCCCCTATTTTATACCCTCATAAACAACCTCAGCTGGATGAAAAGCATTTGCGGAGGGGCAGGCCTCTCTGGTTACTGCCTTCTAGGTTTCCCTTCTCTGTTTGATTCTCCTTTTTGATAAGAGATCAGGTAACCATGACAACACTGCACAGTGGAAGTCCTTTCATTTTTGTGCTTCACAGAATCCTGAAAATAAATCTGCTATCTCTTTGACATTTGCTTCCGTTTCTTACAAACTTTTTTTCTTTAATCTTAGCACAGTATTTCCTGAAAAGAAACTTGCTACTTCAGAGGATTTGCTGCCACCGATGTGACTTCCTATTAGTAGCAGGCTCGACTTTGCATTCTCTGGGGCTTGGATTCCCGCTGTAGATTCTCCCCGTACACACTTCAAACTAAATTGTAGCTCTATTATCCAGTTATTGAAGACTAGCAAGACTGTGATGGTTCACAGGGGTCTTTTCTTTTTTTTTTTTTTCGGTACGCTTCTCACTGTTGTGGCCTCTCCCGTTGCGGAGCACAGGCTCCGGACGCGCAGGCTCAGCGGCCATGGCTCACGGGCCCAGCCGCTCCGCGGCATGTGGGATCCTCCCGGACCGGGGCACGAACCCGCGTCCCCTGCATCGGCAGGCGGACTCTCAACCACTGCGCCACCAGGGAAGCCCTGACCTAATATTTCTTGAAAAATCAAGACTCCAATATAATTTAATATGTGAATCTTGACCATCTGCCTTTGAAATGAGAATGTGTATTGCACCTACCTGGAAATGTTAGAACTTTGAGCCATTCCAAAAGACTGATTTATTCCTCCCTTCCTTCCTGTTTTTTTCTTCCTCCCTCCCTCCCTTTGTCCCCACCCCACTCTCTCTTTCTTTCTTTCCTTCTCCTATCAGTGAGAAGAAAGATTTGATTCCCTGCTGTAAATTCTGGAGACTTCCAGACTTCCATAGTAATGAAGGTTTCTCCTACAATAAAAGGAAATGACTCAGTTTTTTTGTTTTCTACATTAATGGCTTCATGGAGATTCAGACAAGTCAAATGCTGTAATAGTTCTTGGTTGGATGGGAGGGAAGTTATCATTAGGGTCAGAATCAGGTCACTGTTTTGAAAGCAGACCTAGTTCTTACCATTACCCACTGGCTTGGATTGTGTTCAAGCAAACTGTTATTGATTTGATTTATTTCCCTAATGGTTGCTTTCTGCTCTCTCTCAGGATCTTTAATGTACAAAACACATAGAGCTTTCCCCTGCATGTCTGCTGATTGAGTGTTATTGAGTTTAATGAGTCTATTCAGCAACACCCAACTCTCCAGTCTTTATTCAGACAATCTCCTGGGAGTTGGAGCTCAGAGGAAGGACTGTGGAAAAAAGCCCACTAATTTGGTGAAAACCTCGTATTTCCTCTTAAGGACAAGTTTGTTCTCCCTGGAACATGTGATAGTCTGTGTGTGACTACCTGAAGCGTAATCATATCGCTGTCATTCGAAATGACTGGACATTCAAACGACCTTTGTTCAGAATGACTGGGATAAGCTCAGGGCCTCCATGTACACTAAAGGGGTTGTGCCCTGACTAAGGGTGGTAGCAGAGAGTGAGAGTAAATCCAGTCTGTTCAGTGTCACCTCAGGGGGAAGGTGCCTTTTTCTAATTCCCAAAAAGACCCTGCCTACGGTGGCCTTGGGTGAAGTGGTTTCGGTACATCTCTGTCCACACTCAACCACCCGAATGAACAGTGTCTCACCATCAGGATGCTATAATGATGAGCAGGGGAAAAGAATGAGAAGATTATAAGGTGGAGGTAAAAGGAAAAATAAATGCACAGACATCTGAGTATCTTAACCTCAGACTGTTAGATTACTGATATCAGACTGCATTCCAGATTTGGTGTGACCTAGGGGGCCTCTTTGTATTACTTCCATCTCTGTGATTTTGATTTGTCATCTTCAGTGGGGATAATCCTAGCTTATAGAACTGTCGTGAGGCTTCCTTGAGATAATGAACATAAAGCTCTTAGCACAGCGCTCAGCAAATTGTAAGTGCTCAATAAATGCTTTTAGGACTGTCACTCCCCTCTCCCAACCCCTGAATATAATTCTTAGTCTTTATTTGCCGCTTTGTAGAAATTGTTAATGAGTCTGTGACACCTCATGGGGTAAATGGAGAAGAGGAGGAAGGGAAAGACTGTGGGTAATGAATAAACTACATTGGGATGGGACTCGAAGCGTTTAGGGCTGCAAGGAGATTTAATCAGCAACACATTTAACCAAGAAGAACCTTTAAAACTCAAACTAGATTGATTAAGGGTTTTTTTTTTTTTTTGGATGTCACATCTTGTGATTCAAAATACAGATTTCTCTGAAGGTGGTGAAGAGCTTGCTTCTGATAATTACTGCTTGTGAATTCAAAAAGTAGAGGGCTGGTCGTATTTACTTCTCTGTCTCTGACTATCAAGACTATCACTTGCATCAAAGGAGGAGCCAGTCTTCTGGCTCTTGCTGTCCAGTTGAGGTCATCTGATCCCAGTATCCACTATGCGCACCGACCTTCAAATACTCAAGGGAGCACGGCCAAGGCCCTACTCTATCCACATTTTAATATAGCATATGTATTTTTCTCTTTTCAAAACTTAACTGGAAACCAGCTGGCTTTACAACTAGATATTCAGCCTTAATAGTTTCCCACGAATACTCTCTATGCTGTATTTATAATCTATTTAAGCTCTCTAGTGATGGGGAAATTCAAGGCTCAGAAAACATGCTTACTTGCTCTAAACAGAATGCCACAATGCCATCTTCAAAGCCTCTGAGAGCCATTGGATGCAAATGTATCTAATTTGGTCATTCTTTGAACTTGCTGAATTGAGATACTGTATAGGAGGCCCTAGTTTTAAGCTAATTTGGTTTTTTGTTTGTATTGGGATTTTTTTTTTTTTTGACAGCTGCAACAATGGCAGAAAAAGCACTGGCCCAGAGTTGAACCTGGGCTGTAGAACCTGGTCTACCAACTGTGATCTTGGACACAATGTCTTCCAGCCTCAGTTTTGTCGTACGTGAAATGGGAGGTTGAACAGTTGTCTTTAACAGGGCTGGCTTTAGAGTATGTGAGGCCCAGTGTAAAACCCAAATATCGGACCCCTTGTTCAAAAAGCAGAAAAAAAGTGCTATTAAAGGCATATAAAATAACACATTTTCCTTTCTTCCACGGTCTCTCAACTTGTCATGGTGGGTTTTTTTGTTTTGTTTTTCGGTTTTTTGGTTGCACACCGTGGCTTGTGGGATCTTAGCTCCTTGACCAGGGACTGAACCCGTGCCCCCTGCAATGGAAGCACGGAGTCCTAACCACTGGACTGCCAGGGAAGTCCCAGTCATGGCGTTTTTTAATTTGCTATTTAATGTCATTTTAAGTAAAGAAAAATCAGAATTTTTAAATTATTAATATGAATTTTATCATTCATCTGTGTGTAATGCAGTTTTTCAATACAAATGTGAGAGCGTTTAACTCCTGTGGAATCACTCATATACAATTAGTATTTCATAGCTGTTGCATGCGTATGTCTTTCATTCTTAGAATAGTGGAAACAGTGTACAGAACTAACTCAACTGCTTTCATTTCACTTATCAATATGTACTATTAAGTACATTTCATCAACACCCTCTACTTTCAGTTTACTGTTGGCCAGGGAGGGATGGAAAGGAAAGGGAACCAGGGATTGCCCTTTCTTCTATGTCATCATTTTCAGCGGAAGTGGCTGGCTGGTACAGGGAAGTAACACAAGTCAGAAGGCATGTGATAGTGTTTCTTGGTTGCTCCTACTTCTTAGAATTCCTTTGCCATCTTTCTGTGTTGGAAGCAAGTTCTATTTCAAACAAAAAGTGTGGTAACTTGAGGGCTGTCATTCCCCTTCCCCCACCTACTTAGTTGTAGAAGGAACACGGTTACCTTGTGTTCCCTCTGAGCCTTGTGGAACCCCCATGCGTCGTGGGTCACCAGAATTCTGTGCTTTTAGGACATCAGGAGCGCTATCTGCTCTTTGTGAAGGGGGCGACAAGGAACTCTGGACACACGTACTGCACCTACCTCCTCTGCTCCCACACATGCCCCATTATCCCATCGGCTTTCACTTACAAAACACAGGTTCAAAGATGAAATAATTAAGAATTTCAAGATGGATGGTAATCACACACCATAACACAGAGGGAGGGGTCTTTCTGAGTGCAGGGCTCTGTGTGGCTCCACAGGCCTCACAGGCCCCAGAAGCCTGCCCTTATCTTTAAATCTCTAGATCCCATATAACCATCTAATTGCCATCATGACCTTATTCATTCCTGGACATGTTTTATCTTTGTAGAGTGACTTTTTAGAGCGACTCCAACTTAAGGAATTGCTGATCTGGTCATAACATTAAGGAAAACCATCCTATAAAAGTATATTTTACGTAACTTTACACACACATAATTCACTCATGCAAATGAACAGTTTGATCATTTTTAGCAGATTTAGCCAGCTGTGCACCCATCACCTGAATCCACTTTTAGAACACTGCCATAGCCCCCCAAGTTACCTTGTGCCCACTGCAGTCCATTCCCATCCCCACCCCAGCCCAGGCACCACTGCCCATCATGACATATTTATGCAGCAACCTCCTTGGACAAAATATGCTGTGGCAGTTCTGGGTCTATTAGGCAACTAGCAATTCAGACACAAGAGCAAAATTCCAGAAACATTGGCTCCTGTAAGGATTCCCAAGGCATGGGAATTGATCGAGAAGGACTTGGGCCGCCACTGGCCTATGAAAGTGCCTTTGGGTGGATTTAAAAAGTATGCCTTCTTCAGACAGAGGCAGTTCCATGGCTCAGAGAGCAGAGCCTGGGCTACATTTTCATCTCCACTTCACCCATCACCTCCACTCACGCCTGGTGCTCCTTTGCCGGATACAACCTGGAGGTATAACCCAGTGGTCTTAGGGAAAGTACTGGTATCAAGAGTGGGGAAGCACAGCTTAGACCCTCCTCTATACAAATGTGGACAACGTATTAACGTCTCTGAGCCTCTATTTCCACATCTACACAGTAAAGACAGGAGAATTTACCTTGCAGAGTTGTCAGGGGATAGCGTGGCATGAGGCATAACGCATTTAAAGACTCCGAAGTGTGCACGGTGCTCCAAACCATTAGCAGTTGTTTTTAATTGGCTGAAAAGTATCACAGGCGCTAGGGTTTCCCTGGTGGCGCCGTGGTTAAGAATCCACCTGCCAATGCAGGGGACACGGGTTCGATCCCTGGTCCAGGAAGATCCCACATGCCACAGAACAACTAAGGCCATGCGCCACAACTACTGAAGCCCACGCGCCTAGAGCCCATGCTCTGCAACAAGAGAAGCCACCGCAATGAGAAGCCCACGCACCGCAACGAAGAGTAGCCCCCCACTCGCGGCAACTAGAGAAAGCCTGTGTGCAGCAGTGAAGACCCAACTCAGCCAAAAATAAAATAAATACATTTAGTTTTTAAAAACGTATCACAAGTGCTATTATTTTCAGCACTGTATCCCAGGAGCAACAGCACTGCAGGGGTGGCTGGCTCCCTCATCACCAGATATTTTCAACTGAGTACATTGATAGACTATACCCCCAACTCTATTTCCAATTTTAGAACAAAAAATTAACAGGTACATAGAATTTCATTTAAAAAATTCCCTCCTTGGACAACTTTGCTGGAACATGGCTTCTCCACGAGTCTGTCTTTCGTTTTTTCCTTCCTATTTTTCCTTTCATTTAACCAAAAAGCTTTTAAAATGCAGGAAGGGCTCTGCCAATAGCTAGTTTTTTCACTCTGGCCAAGTCATTTGACTTCTCTGGGTATCAATTTCCTCTTTTATTAAATGGAGAGGATGGACTACAGATATTCTAAGGGTTTCTTCCAGTTCTAAAATGCTGTGGTCAGTGCTTACCACTGGGGAAAAAGGAAACACACTTATACAAAGAAAAGCCATTGTCTTTTTAAATAGGACTTCTCCTTACCATGTCTTTGTATTCCTTTTTTTTTTTTTCTATTTGCAATAAAATTGGTAGGTATTGTAACTGAACAAGTCGCAGCTGTGACCTCATAGTAGGAAGGAGCATCAACGTTTGGGTCCTTCCCTCTCCTAGTCTTTGAAAATTGATGGGAAGCAACCTCCTGGTTCAATGTGGCCCCTGGGTGTCTTCATTGAGTAAGTAGGGCAGGTTTGCTGTGAAAAAGGGAGGAGAGGTGAGGAGCAGGGAGAGCAGAGTCTGCACTGGGCAGACGATGCCCCCATGTGTATCCTGGCAGATGGAAGTGCTCTAATCATTCTTTATCCTTGACCCCGAATTATAACAGGGTTTGACTGAATTTAGAGCCTTTTCTGGTTAAAAAAATAATTAAGGAAAGTTTTGCCCTTTTTATGAATGACATCTCTGCCTTTCTTCTTATAATGAGAAGTAATTAAAAAATAGAGGTGACTTGTGTCTACAGAAGTGAAAGGGACTTTGAAAAGGATTCAAGTGCCAATTTTTTCTTTTTAAAACTTCTTACTATGGAATACCCCAAACCAGAGAGAACAGCATATAATAACAATCAGCCATCACCCATATTCAGCAGTTATCACTCTGGCCAATCTTGTTTCATCTGCAGTGTTGCCACCACTCACCACCACCCCGTAGATTATTCTGCAATAAATCCCAGACATCATATCATTTCAACCTTAATGCTTTAGTATATATCTCTAAAATGTAAGTACTTTTTAATAAAAACACAATCAGAATATAAGTATCATGCTTAAAAAAGGAGAAAAACAGTTGATTAATATCAGCAAGTAGGCAGTAGTCCTATTTTCCCAATTATATACCTTTTTTCACAGTTGGTTTACGGTCCAAATAAGGTCCATATGTTGCAATTTGTAAATTCACCTCATAAGTCTCTAATCCACTGGTTCTCAATGTGTGGTCCCCACATAAGCAGCATCAGTACCACCTAGGATCTACTTAGAAATGCAGTTTCCCTGGCATTAGCCGAGACCTACTGAATTAGAAACTCTGGAGGTGGGACACCACAAGCTGCCCTCCAGGTGCTTCTGATATAAACTAAAGTTTGAAAAGCGCTGTTCTAATCTTTAGGTTTCTCTCTCTCTCTCTCTACCTCTCAATTTATCTGTTGAAGAAACTGATCATATGTCCTATATACTTCTCCATAGGTTGGATCTTGCTGATTGTGTTTCTCTAGTAATTTAACAATTCTTTCTTAAGCAAACTGAACAATAGTACATATGCTCAGTCCACATGGATCAATTCACATAGATATTAAACAGTCAGCATGATGAGGTGCTATCAGTTGACAGTATTAGTTACTGTCTGTTCTGTCAGTTTGAAAGTGTGACTAAGAGAAACCAATGTATGTTCTGAAACTATTTGAACTTTGTTCTTGTTATTAGAATTAGAAATATTCCATTTTTGGACTTGATAGTATGACTACTAAGCCAAATTACAGGCTTATTAACACACTATTAAAAAGCTGACACATCCAGTGGCATGGTGGGAGGCCAGCTCTTTGGCTCCCCTCTTCCATCCCCCTGCCCCACTCCCAATTTATAGAGTCTCTTTGCTGTAAGCACTTGCCCATGGTTGATCTCAGGCTACCAGTGTGATGTCACTGACTTGGGAAGACACAGGCACAGTCAGAAATCAAGAGCCAACAGGAGCTGGCTCCATCACACCACTGGCACAGCCTTTTAGCATCTGGTCTTAATGGCCACAATAACTTGGGTAGTTTAGGCAAAACCCACCATTTTCCTTCAGCTGTGTGAATCTAAACTAAGGTTCATGTGATAGTTAATTTTACTTGTCACCTTGGCTGGGCCACATGTCCAGATATTTGGTCAAACATTATTTTAGATGTTTCTGTGAAGATGTTTTTTGGATGAGATTAACATTTAAATCAGTGGACTTTGAGTAAAGCAGATTGTCCTCTACAATGTGGGTGAGCCTCATCTAATCAGTTGAAGGGCTTAACAAAATGAAGAATGACTTTCCCCGAGAAAGAGAAAATTCTGCCTGCAGTCTGCCTTTGGACTCAATCTGCAATACCAGTTCTTCTCTGTGTTTCCAGCCTGCTGACCTGTCCTGCAAACTTAGGACTTACCAAGCCTCCACAATCATGTGAGCCAGTTCCTTAAAATAAACTTTCTCTTTCTCTTTCTCTCTTTCTTTCCTGATTCCTCTGCCTTCATTTTTCTCTCTCTCTCTCTCCATATGCATACACATATACATACATATACACTCTGTTGGTTCTGTTCATTTTCCATAAAACTAGTTTTCCATAGAACTTAAAAATTTTTTTAAATAAAAAATGTTAGTTATAGCTCTAATTTTATAACCCCCAATAGATTGAGATCTGCGTTTGGACAAACCTAATTTAAGGGCCCTTTTCCCCCAAGCGACTTCCTACTGGCTTTTCTACAGCACTTGAAATTCCTACCTCACTTACATAAGGTAAGTCCTTGATGGCTCCTGTTAAAATATGGAGCAGGAAACAGTCAGGCCAGTATCAGCTGTCAGCATCTTAATGGGCTACGCATACAGATTTTCTGTCCAGTCACCCCTGAGAAATCTGTGCAGACAAGTTCTAGATATGTTTTTGGGTCCCCTGGCAGCTAGAAGTCCTCATGAAGCTCTATCTAGGTCACAGGTGGGCCTCCGTTGACTAATTTATGTACTTAAGTACATCCTGACTAGCTCTGGAAAGGATTTAAGATGGTGTTCAAAGAAATATGTAGTGCAGCAAGGTCAGATGGATTAAAAAAAGTGAGGCAAAGGGAAAATGATGGTAGAAGAGGCTGGAGCCAGGAGCAAGGCAAATATGCAAATTACATTTCTTGAACTTCTGTGTGCTTACAGAGGTGAGTTATGCAGTTGAGTTAAAAACTTCTAGGAGAATGTGTGAAGAGGGCTAAAGGGAGTCACATAACATAAAAGATAAAGAATTAATCCATTGCTTAGACAAGTCCAAGTCCTACTGTCATTAAGACCAGAGTGAGATTTCTTCAGTAGATCTTCCAAGAGAGAACTCTGGGTAATATAAATAATAATGTCTGCAACATCTTTGGACTAAATGAAGTGACTCGCTTCACAGGGCCCCTTTTGATGATACTCTTCATTTAGCCAAGAGGATTATATCAAAGTGCAATTCAGTAGAAGCACTTCTGCAGGTACCTGCAATGATGCATCCCAGGTGGAAAATCACTGGTGATCTGGTTTCATCCAGGGATAAGTTATAAATTATCTAGTTGTTCTCAAGTGCCAGTCTGGCATTCAGTGATGAGAGTTCCATGGGTCCATGATGAAAATTAAAAAAACAGTGCTGTCAGTAGCGAATTTTCCATAACACTAACTTTCCATAAAACTTCAATTTAAGAGACTGTCCTTTTGTTATATCCTTACTTGGTAAAGTAAGTTAGCAACCTATGTCAGTAACCATCATAAATTTTTTTTTAACCAGCCTGTGAAATATAAAAATCTGGGAAACCACTGACCTAAGAGAATGGAAAGACACACAATCCTCCATGAATATTATTTTTCTCAGCAGGACTTTTGATGTCTTTATAACTTGCGGCAATATGCTAGAAATCATACCCTCTGACAAATATCTGAATGCAGCTCTCCAATATTACAAGTTTAATACAAAACCATACGTTTTAAAAATCAGTCAATCTGAAGGTATATACTGTTATAAAAATTTAGGAACAAGACAAGGACCATGCCTGACTAGAAACCACCCCTGCTGGGGCTTCCCTGGTGGCGCAGTGGTTGAGAGTCCGCCTGATGCTGCAGGGGACACGGGTTCGTGCCCCGGTCCGGGAGGATCCTGCGTGCCGCGGAGCAGCTGGGCCCGTGAGCCATGGCCGCTGGGCCTGCGCATCCGGAGCCTGCGCTCCGCGGCGGGAGAGGCCACAGCAGTGAGAGGCCCGCGTACCGCAAAAAAAACCACCCCTTCTGTCCCTCTGAGTTAGAGCCAAGGGAAGGCAGGGATGAGAGTGTCATTGAGATGTTATTTGGGATGTTCACTAACTCGCAGACAAATAGATGAGAGAGATGCCCGAGTTTTACACCACTGAGCACTGCCACAATAATTCTAATCCAAGAACATTTTAAAGTAGGCATAACCAAGTGGACCATTAAACATTTGGACCATTCAACAACAACAACAACCAAAAACTCCTTACAAAAGCTACACAGTAATAATGCCTACAGAATCTTTAGCTTTGAGTAATTGAGCTGTTTTGAATTTCTTGAAAGATGAACAACTGTGTGGTAGTTGATGACATTATCTGGTAGACAGGAAGTGGCCATATATAAATAGTTAATATTTATTGAGCACTGTTTTAAGCATTTTATGTGTAAATACCTTTAATCCTCACAACAACCTTATAAGAATCATTACTTTTATATTCCCATTTACAAATGAACAAACTGAGGCCAAGAGCTATTAAATAAATGTCATCTAACGACTATGAGGTAGAACCAAGCTTGAAACTCTTGCAGGGAGACCCCAGAGACCACACTTAACAGCAAGATGCTTCCATTGACTCCATACCTAGCTATAAGCCTAGAAGAAGTTGGGAGATGGTTGCCAGAAATGGTGCCCTTGGTCTTAGAACAGTTTATTTGTGACCATTCTTTCTGGAAGTAGCCAGATCACAAGGACAGTTTTCTTGGAAGGCCATTTCTAGCCTGTAATAATAAAATTGTATTATCTTCAGATAAGAGGGTGCTTCTTGTACTATTCTTTAGAGTCCTTGGCCTCCAACTCATCAGAAGCAGCATCGAATTGTTTCAATATGAGCTGAAAACAAGGGGGATGGGGAGTAGAGTGTGACTCTGGTGCTCAGAACATATCTTCATTCTACACACAAAATTTTATTGGATTGGCCAGGTCACCCCTGAAATCTCTGGGTCATGGAAGGCACTGGGGAGCAATCTCTGTGCGAACGTAAATGTCTGTGGTGTCTCTATTGAATTCTGGTCCCCTTGCCCACAACAAATTCTCTTCCACTGAGTCAAAGACCTAAGAAAGATGAAAAAGAAACTGCACACTGTCTTTTATTAGGCCTACCCAACTTCTTCCAAGAAAAGAGCCTAAGAATGGTCAACAGCAGATTAACTGGGCCTAACGCTGACCTTCTGCGATGGAGGTAGAACCAGCAGTCAGCTCATCATCAGTGTGTTCCCCAGAGCTTCGAGCCGCCATGATGTGCTTCCAGCCTAGAAGCCCTCCAATCTCTCACCCCAAGCCCCCACTCCAATTTGTAAGTTGTCATCATGGCAATACTCCATGCCCTTTGGGTCTCTGGCTGCTGTAATAAAGGCTTTCTCCAGTCGGCGAGTCAATAGAAGTTCAAAGTATTTACAAGTGAGGAAATCACGGGTACCCAGAGCTAACAAGGATCTGGCTTTTGAGACCATTCTCCCCAGTTTCCCTGAGCCCAAATATTGCACTTCTGCCTCTAACCTTCCTGGCAGAGTTTAATCTCTTGGTTTTGGGCTGTTCAGGGGATCTGTTCTTCTACACAGGTTACTTCTTTTTTAACTCAAACTTTTCTCTGCTTCCCTAGCCTTTCCTTCTTTGTAACCAGCAGTGTGGAGTCTTTGTTCTTTTTGCACTGAAGATCTTTTAAAGTCTCCTCCTGGGGAAAACAACGTTGTTTATCCACAGTTATCTGTCCTGTCACTGAGTCGTTGACACATCTACATACAATAGACTATCCACAAGAGGCCAGTGCAATTAGTGGAGGATGAGGGGGCCAGAAATAGAGCCACAGGAGAAACAGAGCTACAGGGGCACAGAGGACATTGCCAGCATAATTTCCCTACTCCCCAAATTGTTACTTTTGACTTGACAGAGGAAGGTTAAATATTCATGCGCAGATTCATTCAACAAATGGTTATTGGTAAAGCACTGCCATAAAGCCAGTCATGGTGTTACTCGGCTCTGCCTTGAAGGAGTTTTTGGTCTAGTAGGAAAGCTGTGGCATACATTATATGATCTAAAGATTATATTACAGGCAGAAAGTGATACAGCTATAAGAAATGTACAAATAAACGGCTGTGGGTGTTCAGATTACTGAGAAATCAGAAATGAATCAAAGTTTTAAAAAGTAGGAATAAGAATTTATAGTGGGAATGAATGTAAAGTTCAACTAGTTCATCTGATTCACTTTATAGATGTAACAAACAGAGCCAGATAGGGTTTAAAAAGTAAAAAACAAGGTAAACAGTTTAATTGTGACTAAATTGGTCTAAAAGACAAGTCTCTGAATTCCTAGCCTGGAGCTATTTTCTCTATACCAAGTACTTTCCCCAGTAACCCAAGAATATGGGGACCACAAACTGAATCTAAATTAGCAATAGTCAGCAAAGCTGTTTTTTTTAAAAATGAGGGTGACCATATTAATTGGAGAACGTCTTAGAAAAGACAGGAAAGAACTCTCTGGTTATATTTGGCATTGATTCATTTCTTGTTATAAGAAACTACATCCAAAAGAGAGCTATAAAAATAAAGGAATAAGAAATGAGACCCTAAGAAAGGTTATGGAAATCAGAGTTATTTAGTCTGAAAAAAGACTGTTAATGGGGGAATTCTTTAGCCTTCAGGGATCAGGAGGTCCCCAAACAGCTGTTCTCCATTTCTCCAGAAGGCAGAAAACCAGAGAAAATAGACTTGACTTCAAGCAGAAAAGATGAAGTTAGATGTAAGGAACAGGCCCCTGATCTGAAGGTCTAATACACACAGAGAAAGGAAGGTGTTGGATGCTGTGTCTTGCTTTTCTCTCTCAGTCTTTATACCTGGGAACCAATACCCTGGGAACCAATACCTTTCCTAGAAGTTCTGTAGACCTGCCTGGAAGTGAGGGGGGAGTCTTTTAAGCCTTTTAAGGATTCTTCCCAGATCTGGAAGATTATTCCAACCCTAACACCCCTGTTCTATTTGCTCTTATAAATTAGGGGAAAACAGAAAGATAAAAAAAAAATGCTACATAATATTTCCTGGCAATTATAAATAGAATGGGATCAGATATTTCCATAACGTGTCTGATCTGAAAGAGCTAATGAAGGATCTTGTTTTGCAAATAGCCATTTTGGGGTCAAGTCTAAACAAGAGACTGGGAAGGAGCCATGCTTGTTTCTCGAGCCTTCCCATTCCCATTCTCCCCTTCTCCCTCTCCTGGATTACCATTCTTCAAAACATCTCTCAGTTGTTTGTTGATAAATCTCTGAATTATTAACTGAGGATGGCATAAGTCCCTGGTTCCAAAACCTGGGCATAGAATCATCCAGAAAGTTGAAAATAAAATAGGAAAGTCCAGGTCCCACTCCAGAGATTGACTTAGTAGGCGGGGGAAAAAAAACTCTCCAGGTGGTCCCAATGACCGGGATAATTTGAGGACAATTAAGTCATGATATTTTTCCTCTCCTGGAGGCATTTTCACTTTAACAGGGATCTCTGGAAGACCTCTGAAAATTTTCAAATCCCCGGTAATTCTGAGATGGTGAAATTTCTGATGCAGGTGCTCAGAGAAGTACTTTTGGGGATTTCATCCCCTGAATTGTTCCATATGGACTCCACCTACTCTGCAGACTTGGTAGTGACCTTGGCTTTGCAAAGGGCAGTGTTGCCATTGCATGGGAGTAACACTAAAGAAAGGAGCAGAATGTCAAATCCTAGGACATGTGGCAGCATCCTTAGGGAGGGATGAAGTGAAACGTGAGGCAGGCAGACCAGCAGACTGCTTTCAGGGCTCCCCACTGACTGTATAAACCACTCTCAACTCGTGTCTTGTATTTGCCACAAGAGAAGACAGAGGAGAGGCTCAGGAAAAAATAAACTTTGTTATACTCATGGGTCCACGGGGGCACACCACGCAGGGCCACATGGGAAAGTCTTACCAGGGGCGTCAGAAGGCAGAAGACAGGAGGGAAGGGAAGCTTTAGCCCAGAGCCTTTATTGGAGTTTCCTTGGGAAGAGCAAGGCAGAGCAGGGTCAACAGTTTGGGACTGGCTACCTTGAGTAATTTCTGCAGGCTTTGGGCTCTAGGGGTGGTCCCTAGTTGCCTGGCACCTGGCCCTGGGAGGACTACGGCAGAGGAATATTGTCCCTATGGGTCCAATAGAGGAAGTAAGGCTCTGGACTGTTTAGTTTGCATATCAAGGGCATGTTCCATGCGGGGTCCTTTTTTTTATCTCTATGAATTTGCTAGCCTGGGCGGAGAGAGGCAGTCTCTCCCCAGCCAGAAAGATTTTCTAAAGATGTCAAAACATCATAATAAACAGAAAATGAAAGATATTTACAACATAGTTGGTTTCCTATCTAAGGGGCTTTGTTACTATTATTTTTACTTTTTTACCACATCCCATGGGCTTGCTCCTGTAGTATTGTATGTTGCTGAAGTTGTTTAAAAATCTAGAAAATCTAGAAGATTTGACAGTTTTCCTCCCCTCTTGAGACATTTTAAAAAAATTAGCTAAGGAAACTAAAGGACAATAAGAAATGAGCCTGCAAGGAAATAGGCTATGAATTGTTTACTGACCCTTAAAGCTCCCTCAGACTTGCTGCACTGATCCTCCAGCCTGGACAGATAATCAGAGCTGTTCTGAGAAATTCCTTGCTTCATAAATTGGAGTACTTGAGTATCACACTGACAGGAACTCAATATTTTTCTTGGAAGGATTTGGTCAGTCTGAACTGGCTGTCCATTACTAAATGGAGTAATGCCCAGGTAGTGATTACCAACTAGTGTTTATCTCAACTATAGTGTGCCAGAGCCACACTTCTAAAATCTCTTCTTCCTAGTAACTGCTTAGAGACTGGATTTCCCAGCCGACTCTGCAGCTAGGCATCGCTGTGTGATTAGATTGTCCCCCAGTAAATAAATTTGGGGATGATCTGACGTAGGTCACTTCAGCCTAAGCTAATTGAGAGAAAATTGCTTGCCCAGGACTCTCTTTTATTAAGTGGAAAGCACACATACCAGGGAGCCAGTTGCAGCCATGGAGAAGAGGCTAATGCCCCATGGGAGCAGAGCAATGAGATGGAAGGAACCTGGGACCCTGAGGCATCTCCCAGAGTCGAGTCAACCTGCCAACCTGAAGTACTCCCCTTGGGACTTCCACGTAAGAAATAAACTTCTATTTTATTTAAACCATTGTATTGTGGGTCTCTTTGTTATGACTGCAGAGACGTTACCTAATTAATATACATAATTATAAGTTGCCACTTTTTATTTTTCTAAAAGGAATTACGGTTTTCACAGAAACAAAGAACCTTAGATTGTAGAATAAACTAAAGGTCATCTTGTCCAACTTCCCTCCCATGCAGGAGCCCCCTCTACAGTATCCCCTCAGGAGGTCCCTCAGGCTCTGTGCCAACCCTTTTGTGATGGGATCTACACCACTTCACTAGGTGGGCCAGCCCATGGGGCTGCTTTGTTTATACTGTGGATGAAGAAAGTCGCCTACCATGTCAGTAAACAAAGGATGTTGTGGCCATCAAGCCATCAACCTTTGCAGCCACCCCCAAGGGTGCACCCTGATGGGATTCAAGATGGAGAAAAGCAGGATACTGGCCCTAGATAGTTAAGGTGCATATCAAAGGAATAATTTCAACAAGCCCAGACTCTTGCATCTTCCCATGCATAGAAAATTCATTAACTTGAGATCTAGTTTTCTTTAATTAACAGTAATCTTTTGATGTTTCGATTACCTGTTCTTTTGTTTGGTTTTTTGCAAAAGTTCCTGTATATCCTGGGTCCTTCCTTACCTCTTCAAGATGGTCCCTCAGAACTATCTGAGAGGCTGTCTCCTGGGCTTAAGTCCTCAGTAAGTCCACTGAATGACACATAATTCTCAACTTTTAGATTGTGCATTTTTTTTCAGTACACAGTACTTTTATATCTTCCCCCCATGACCAATGATGTGGTGTATTGCTACAAAACTAATTGGCCTATGAACTGTCTAAACCCCTCCCTCCCCCAAATATGTTCTATGTAATAATGATTCTAGAAGATATTCCTCAAATGAAGCATTTTGGAGCCAAATAAATTTTGAAAATACTTATACTATACCTCCCCCTGAATAGTCACAGTATATATTAATACTTTAAGGTGTAGAAAAGTCTGAAATAAATTTGTTTAACTTTGGTTTAATCCAGAGTTTAATAAACATATTTGGCCATAAACCACCCCTAGATGCTTAATTTTTTTCCTGAATAATATCTGTCACTATCATATAAAACTAGTGTGTTCTATAAAACACATTTAGGAAACGCAGATCTAACCCATGACCTGACCTTAACTGACACTGTTTCCTAGACCACTGAGCAGCTCAGCCACAGATACACAGAATCTAACTCTACACTGGATGGAAAAATGTTGGAATTTGTTTATCTTGCTTGGTTATTGGATGTTAGCCCAGTCAGTAGTAAACAGGAAATGTTTTTATTTGAGAATATACCAAGAACTCCAGAGACAAAGGAAATACACACCCCAAATAAAATCCTTACACAACAAACCATGAACACATAACTAAACTCTTCCTTCCCATAACTCCCTTTTGCAGGGCTTACTAATAGAGAATCTAGTCTTTACTGATAAGAAAACCTGGTTTCTCTTCTGTTTAATCTCAGCCTGGTTTAGTAGGAAGAGTATAGGTTCTAGAGTCAAACAGAGCTAGATTTGAATCCCACTTACTGTCTTTGTGATTTTGGAAAAAGTAATTTATTCTAACTGAGCCTTAATTACCTTTTTTATAAGGTGGGAACAAAAATACCTCATTATGTTTGCAGGGATTAAGTGAGATAATGCCAGCAAAGCCCCAAGCAAAGCTCCTAGCACATAGTAGGAGTTCAAAAAATGTAGAGTTATCTCTACTTCTCTACTCTCACCTCACCCTCCCCTTTTTAGATGTTTCTGTCTGTTTCAGATTGACCTTACCATATATTTCATTACTATAGGATGCATTCCATATTCCTTAGCCAAATCCAAGAAATTTGTTTAACATCCATTTAAAACTAATGAATATAATTTGTTCATCTTGCTGCCCAGATAATGTCTTTCTCTTCCTGATAGTTGTTATAGGATAGGAATAGTCAGTCCACCTTAGGACCGGGTCATGAACCCGTGTGCCCTGCATCGGCAGGCGGACTCTCAACCACTGCACCACCAGGGAAGCCCCAATGAAACTTTTGAGTCCCATAATTGAGGGTGCTGTGGTGCCTTTTTACTATAATAATTGATTAATATTTGAAAAATATCAGAGATGGATATATTAACATTTTCCAACTAAATTGGGTTTTTTTCCCTTCTTTATGGGGACAGAATATTATGTCCATAATTAATTTTCATTTATTCCCCTTCAACTCTGTTTTAACAGATGAGGGCACTAAGTGACACTGAAAGTCAAAACTACACTTTTAGTAACCAAAGAATTTTTCAGGAACTGAAACAGGTCAAAAGGCTAACTAATGGTTAGGAATTTGTTTGAAGTTTTGTTGGTTCGTCACATTTGTAAAAGGCAAAAGTTTTGTTTGTGGCTATCACTGAATAGCTTGTGTCAGACAAACCCTCGCCTGAGCACAATTATAAGAGCTTAATAGCATTTTTTTTTTAAACCCAGCTATTTGAAGACCTCAGAGAATGACCAAGGCAGCCAGGACTTCAAGGGCTAAAATTCCAGAGATATCCCTTGACATAAAAATCTGATAAAAAATGGAACAAGAAAGGAATGTTACAGGCCTCTCACATTCATGAGCACAGGTGCAGAAATGATAAACAAAATATTTACAAACAGAATTCAAAATACATATAAAATGAATAAATCATCATGACCAAGTTGAGTTTATTCCAGGAATGCATGGTTGTTTAACATTAGAAAAATCAATCAATGCAATTCTCTGCCTTAACAGAATAAAGGGGAAAAATTATATGATCATCTCAATAGATGCAGGGTAACTATTTGGTAAATTTCAGCTCCCAAAGGACTTGCAGAAAACTAGAAATAGAAAGGTAGTTCTTTAATTTAAAATTAAAAATGTTTCTGCAAAAACCTACATCAAACTTTGTACTTAATGGGGAAATATTAAAAGCTTTTCTCCTGAGATCAGTAATAAGACAGAGATGTCTGCATCAGTTCTAATCAACATTCTGTTAGAGGTTCCGGGCAATGAAATAAGGCTAAAAATAAAGAAATATCAAAGATGTAACTGAAAGTGGGGTCCAGCTGCTCGCTGCTCAAAAGCTAATAACTAGGCAAGGTTGGTGGAAAGCAAAGTTTGCTTTACTTTGGAGGCTGTCACCTGTGGGGGGGAGGGGGAGCAGGGAGAGGAGGGCAGACCCTTGTCCAAAGGCCGGCTCCTCCCCTCTGACAATCAGGGGGCAAGAGCTTTTATAGATGGAGGGAGGGGGCTACATGCAGAAACAGCACCGTCAGCTCTGACAGTCATCTTGAAATTGGTCATCGGTGTTCTGACCATCATCTTGATTGTTCTAGGTACAGTTAATCTTCAGTTCCAGGGTCCGTTTGTTCCCATTTTCTTGAGGCCAAATCTCGGAATCGTGGCAGCTTATGTCATGGCTATAGTCTAGTCATCATGTAGTTAACTTCTTCCACATGATGGGGGTTTCAGTATCTACAACAGCTCACGGGATATGGCTTAGAGTATTATCTATAGCCCTTGAGGAGGAACTAAAGGTCCTTAACTATGCTTAATGACTAAACTATTATTATTTGGTCTCCTTTGACTGTTTTCCTTTGTTTCTCATTTTCTCACTTCTCTGATCAAACTTATTCTTTGGCTGAAGTTTTTCTACAGACGAAAGGCAGGCTGAGGACATGGTGTGGGTGTGGGATTGGGCAAGGACCACAGGGTCCTGCTCCATTTCAAAGACTTGAAAGGAAAACATAAACCATCATAATTTGCAGACAATATAATTGAGTGCATCGAAAAACCATAAAAATAAACTATTAAAATTAAAAGGTGAATTTAACAAGGTCGCTAGATACAAGGTCAATATACAAAATTCAACTGTATATCTAAACACTAGAAACAAACAACTAGAAATAAAAAAATTAATGATATTTATATTAGCATAAAACATTAAATACTTACTTATTAAAATATGTGTAACACCTCTACACCTGAAACCACAAAACTGTAGGGAGAGAAATCAAAGAAGACTTAAATAATGGAGGAATATACCATACTTATGGATTGGAAGACTCAGTATTGAAAAGTTGTCAATTCTCCCCAAATTGATCTATAAACTTAATGCAATTTCAATCAAAACTCCACAGGGTTTGTGTGTAGGTTGGTGGAAAGCAAAGTTTGCTTTACTTTGGAGGCTGTCACCTGTGGGGGGGAGGGGGAGCAGGGAGAGGAGGGCAGACCCTTGTCCAAAGGCCGGCTCCTCCCCTCTGACAATCAGGGGGCAAGAGCTTTTATAGATGGAGGGAGGGGGCTACATGCAGAAACAGCACCGTCAGCTCTGACAGTCATCTTGAAATTGGTCATCGGTGTTCTGACCATCATCTTGATTGTTCTAGGTACAGTTAATCTTCAGTTCCAGGGTCCGTTTGTTCCCATTTCCTTGAGGCCAAATCTCGGAATCGTGGCAGCTTATGTCATGGCTATAGTCTAGTCATCATGTAGTTAACTTCTTCCACATGATGGGGGTTTCAGTATCTACAACAGCTCACGGGATATGGCTTAGAGTGTTATCTATAGCCCTTGAGGAGGAACTAAAGGTCCTTAACTATGCTTAATGACTAAACTATTATTATTTGGTCTCCTTTGACTGTTTTCCTTTGTTTCTCATTTTCTCACTTCTCTGATCAAACTTATTCTTTGGCTGAAGTTTTTCTACAGACGAAAGGCAGGCTGAGGACATGGTGTGGGTGTGGGATTGGGCAAGGACCACAGGGTCCTGCTCCATTTCAAAGACTTGAAAGGAAAACATAAACCATCATAATTTGCAGACAATATAATTGAGTGCATCGAAAAACCATAAAAATAAACTATTAAAATTAAAAGGTGAATTTAACAAGGTCGCTAGATACAAGGTCAATATACAAAATTCAACTGTATATCTAAACACTAGAAACAAACAACTAGAAATAAAAAAATTAATGATATTTATATTAGCATAAAACACTCACTTATTAAAATATGTGTAACACCTCTACACCTGAAACCACAAAACTGTAGGGAGAGAAATCAAAGAAGACTTAAATAATGGAGGAATATACCATACTTATGGATTGGAAGACTCAGTATTGAAAAGTTGTCAATTCTCCCCAAATTGATCTATAAACTTAATGCAATTTCAATCAAAACTCCACAGGGTTTGTGTGTGGGTATGTGTGTGTGCATATGTATGTAAATTGACAGTTTGCTTCTAAGTTTTACATGGAACAACTAAGGACCAAGAATAATCAAGACAACCTTGAAGAATCAAGTTGGAAACTTACCCCAGTGGATATCAAGACTTACACAACGCGGGACTTCCCTGGTGTCTCAGTAGTTAAGAATCTGCCTGCCAATGCAGGGGATGTGGGTTTGATCCCTGGTCCAGGAAGATCCCACATGCTGCAGAGCAACTAAGCCAGTGCACCACAACTAGTGAGCCCCCATGCCACAACTACTGAAGCCTGTGCACCTAGAGCCCGTGCTCTGCAACAAGAGAGGAAGCCACCGCAATGAGAAGCACACGCACTGCAATGAAGAGTAGCCCCCGCTCACCGCAACTAGTGAAAGCCCGTGCGCAGCAATGAAGACTCAACGCAGCCAAAAATAAGTAAATAAAATAAATGTATTTTTAAAAAAAGACATACAACGCTACAGTAATTATGACAGTGTGGTGTTATGCAAGGAGAGACAAAGATTAAAGGAAAAATATAGAGTTCAGAAATAGTAAAACACCTATTATGTCATTTGATTCATGACAAAGATTACTACTGAAAGGCAGTGGAAAAGTATAGTCTTTTCAGTAAATAATACTAAGTCAATTGGATATCTAATTGGAAAAAATAAATATTGATTTCTACTTTGCACCATTCATTACACCAATTCCAAGTTGACTGTGGACTTAAATGTGAAGATAACATAGGAATGTAACATTGGAATGTGCAAAGATATCTTTCATGGGATACCAAAAGCATTAAGTATAAAGAAAAAAATGGATAAATTGGACTTATTAAAGTTAAGAACTTTATCAAAAAAGATGAGTGAAAAAGCAAGCCTCAAAAAGGGATATTTATAATACATATATCTGATATATCTGGATATCAGATATATATGTATATGTAATAACTCGTATAAATCAGTAAGAAAAGATATTACTCACTCTTCCTTCCCCAACAATGGACAAAAATTTTCACTAGGCATTTCACCAAAGAGGATGTCCAAATGGTCAACAGACATATGAAAATGTGCCAAATACCATTAGTTATGAGGTAAATGCACATTAAAGTCATGGTAAGAAAGTACTTCCCATGTACCTTTTCTTAGGAATTTACTAGAGGAAACGTTCTGCTGAAGTTGGAGATTAAACCAAGAAAGAGGAAGATGCAGGATCCAGAAAACCAAAGATTGAACACAGGAGGCAGGTGCAGGGTGTTTCCCAGAGAATGGTCAGTGGAGAGCATAGTGGAGACCAGTGTAGGTCTTGAGAACAGCTGGTCCAGACTGAAGCAGATCAGAAGGTTCTAGGAGATCTGTCTTCAAGAAGATGAAATTTGTTCCACACCTACAGGAGTTTTAAAATATAAGATAGGGACTTCCCGGGTGGCGCAGTGGTTAAGAATCCACCTGCCAATGAAGGGGACACAGCTTCAAGCCCTGGCCTGGGAAGATCCCACATGCTGCGGAGCAACTAAGCCTGTACACCACGACTACTGAGCCTGCGCTCTAGAGCCCATGAGCCACAACTACTGAGCCCGTTAGCCACAACTACTGAGCCCGCGTGCCACAAATACTGAAGCCCGTGTGCCTAGAGCCTGTGCTCTGCAACAAGAGAAGCCACCGCAATGAGAAGCCTGTGCACCGCAATGAAGGGTAGCCCCCGCTAGCCGCAACTAGAAAAGGCCCATGTGCAGCAACAAAGATGCAATGCAGCCAAAATAAATACATAAATAAACAAATAAATAAATATATTATATATATATATAAGATAGATACAACTCTAGGGAGTTTGGGTTGGATTTGTGATTATTCATAGAAAATTAGGCAAAATAAAACACGATAATTATTAACTTCAGAGAAAAGAAAACAGAAAGGAAAAGTAATCGTAGTATGCTTCATACTGTGAATAATATTTATGTCATCAAATTAATACTGATTACCGATCTAAACAAAATTATGATACAACTACACAGGGAGAAAAGAGGGTTGAGAAATGTGTGTTTTGTGTTTTAGGCTATACCTGAAGCTGAAACAATAAACTATTTAGAGATATTGAAGTAAATAAGTTAAAAACATTTTTTTAAGTAGCTGCCTTTAGGCAGTAGGAAAAGGAGGGCCGGTGAGAACGACTGTTTTTCATAACAAGTCTTATGGAGCAATTTGACTGCAATGATATGCATGTTAAATTATGATAAAAATGGAAACAACAACAAAAAAGAAAACTATGAAAAGACTTGAATTTTCTGTGATCTTGGACAAGTAACTTCTCTGGACATGATTTGTAAAATAAAGGGATAAGTAACCGTCCACTCTGGATGATCTCCGGCCCAATAAATTTAAGTGTTAAGCTGCTTAGTTCTAACTTTAAAGCTCATAAGATCCCAGGAAATGATGTCAAATTTTAGAATTGGAAGGGCTAATGGTGTCAAGTAGTTATATCCCTCAGTTCCAAAGAGGAAACCCAGAGGGACTTCCCTGGCGGTCCAGTGATTGAGACTCTGCACTTCCAATTCCGGGGGTGTGGGTTCTATCCCTGGTTGGGGAACTAAGATCCTGCATGCCGCGCAGAGCGGCCAAAAAAAAAAACAGAGGAAAACCAGAGAAGCCAAGTGATTTGTTTACGGGCACCCTCTCCTTAGTGGCTGAGAACACACTGCGACACGAGTATCCAGCTCTTGATCCAAATACTCTTTTTATTTACCCCAATGCCAGTGAGGGAGGGCTTTGTGAACGAGATAGACAAAAACCACATAGAACAGTGAAAAAAAAACAAACCAAACAATTCTTAGAATATTATCTCCTGTGGTTAAGCAGGAAAAGTCGTTTGATTGAACCTCTCCCATCGACCCCGCTCACCTCCTTCTTGATAGAGTTGTATGCCTAGCTCTAACTGCAGCAAAGGGCAAGGGCAAGAAAAGCCCATTTCTAATACAGAGATGAATCCATCTTCCCAATACAGAGATTACACCAGAACCAATTTTATTGTGTGTCACCAAACCTTCCTGAGGCCATTAGTAATTTTCCAGACTTCTGTCCCACACTGAGTCTGCGGCTGAATCAATGCTGGGGTTATTACAGAGACGCAGAGTGAGCCCATAAAGCACGAGATGGTCTGCAAACAGTGTTTACAGGTGACATTCTGCCTAGAGCACACTCTGTATGCTGCGAACCTTTTCCCTTCCCCCAGTCAATTTGCTGTGCTCGCCTGCATGCAAATACAAGAGGGACATCTAAGAGCAGTTACTAAGGAGACAAAACAGGTGCTTTGCATGAGTCATCCTCTTTGGAGGGAATCTGGGTAAATTTTCCATGGTGGAAGCTTCGGTGGTGATTAATTCACTTTTGACATCCATCTCAATGCACAAGGGCTGAAGAATTAATTTCAAATGAAACCTTTTTTCCACAACACTGGCAGGTGAAAGCAGCAAATGATTCACTGTGGTCTAGTCTGGGGTTTCAGGAGAATCCCTGTGCTCTTCTTAGGGAAGGAGTGAGAGAGGCAGAAGCTTCTGGATGAAT
Source organism: Neophocaena asiaeorientalis asiaeorientalis (assembly GCF_003031525.2). Taxonomy (NCBI): domain Eukaryota; kingdom Metazoa; phylum Chordata; class Mammalia; order Artiodactyla; family Phocoenidae; genus Neophocaena; species Neophocaena asiaeorientalis. Next base: position 5,758,669 of record NW_020174268.1, on the reverse strand, counting down.
AGGTGGCTCTGCCTCGGGGCTGAGGAAAAGCGTGGGTGACAAATCAGTCATTTGGCTCAGTAGAAAGAGCTGGAAAAAGGACCGGATGTTAAAATGCTCCTAACTTGTGCTAAATCCTGCAGAACAACCAGTCCCATTCAGGCAGTCAACCCTGACACTTCAGATAAAGGATTTGGGGTTGTGGGGAGGAAACAAGAGGGAACACAGTTTAGATCTGACTTTCATCCTGGGAGGCAGCAGCTTGATGGAAACATCGTGGGTTTAGCAATCACACCAGTGATGACTGCCATCTCAGGAATGCCACCTAATGGGTCTGGGTCCTTAACCTTTCTGAGCACAGGTAATATGGGAACAATGCCTATGTCACAGGTTATTGTGAGGACTTACACTTAGCAAGCTCCTAAGACATTTCGGCCTTCCCTTCCCTTCCCCTATGAGTTATAAACACAAGTTTAGCTAAAATCATAGAAACCCAGGGCTAGAAAGGGGCGTTTGGCCACTTGGAATGCTTGAAGAAATTCTAAAGCCCCTGAAAGAAGTCCAAAGGTTCTGCTCAAACACCTCTAGTAAGAGGGAATTTCCACCTCTAGAAGGAAGTTCTCTTATCTTCTGATAATTATTTTAGAAAGTCCTTTACCTATATATCTTAGTTTGAGCCCCTAGGACCACAGAGAATAAACTAGTCTAATCACTTCCACAGGAAACACAATACTTATTTTCTTCTGATGCGATATGTTCCTAACATGATATGCAACTTTCTCCCATCATTATGATCGCTGTTTCTCCAAGAGTTTGTAGCAGAAAACTGTGATCTAGCCACCAAAATCCATTCTCCCTTCCCTTTGTTACTATAGAATTATAGTTGGGTAGATGGGGTGTCCAGCTGAGCTACCTTTCCTAGCCTGCCATGCAGTGAGGTATGGGCACACTGGGTGACAGTGAATGTGAGCAGAAAAGATGAGTGCCAATTCTTGGCCAGCACCTTAAGACAGCGGATACTTCTTCTGCATGTCCTTCCTCTACTCCTTCAACTGTAACCTGGTCATAGCGGTGACCCTGTTTCAACTCTGTAGTAGATGATAATACCCTGGTGGATGATGAAGCAATGATGGTGAAAGGAACTTGGTTCCCTGAATGACCACATGGAACAGAGCCACTTAACACCTTAGAACACTTACCTGGGACTGTTACATAGGAGAGAAACGAGCTTCTTCGTTCTTTAAGCCACTGAATCAATAGATCTCATTGTATCAGCGCCTAGACATACCCTAACTAAAACGGGTCCTCTTCAAGTGCTCCTGAGAAATGGGTGCAATAATCAGGTCGTGATGTGGTTTCACCAGAGCAGAACACTTACCTCTCTTTTGCCAGATACTATCATATTTTATAAATGGAATCTGACTAATTATTCTTGTGTAGTCACATCATATTGGCTGTCAAATAAGCTAAAACGCTAAAACTCTTTTTTCCTGTGTTGTTGCTGAACCACACCTCCTCTAACCTATACTTGTGGAATTGGTTTTTGAATGCAAAGGGAAGTCCTTATATTTATCATCCTTATTAAACCTCAACTTGACCGATAGAATCCATCATTCTAGTTTGCCGAGAGCCTGCTGTTTTCTGGTTTGTCATCCACGGTCCTGGTTGCTCCTCTCAACTTCCAGTGATCCATATTTTTGAGCATCATGTCAGCTATAGCCTTTGTTTAGCTTAATTTCATCTTTGGATGCTTGCGTTAAGGAATAAAACACCTTATACATTTTCTTCTGCTAAAATGGACCTAGAGTCTTCCGTCTGCAGCTCAACAGGATGATTATGACCCCCTATAGTGCAAGTAATATTTACAGGGTTGCCCCTGATATTGGTGCATTGCAAGAAATGGTGCAAAAATGTCAGTGAGCATCACTATGCTGGGAATGTACTCACCCAGAGCCTCTCTTCCCTATTCGGCGGCAGGTGTCAAAACCATATTCACCCACAGGAGTGTAATGCTTGTCTCTGAACGCAAAAAAGGTCCAGCTCTTCTGCTTCTTGGCAAATGAGTTCCCTTTGTTCCTTCTCATTTGTAGACATACACCTGTAGACAAAAACGTATTAAAAACGTGTTACCGTTTGAATGATCTGTCATCTGTAAATGGACACACTAATGTAGCAGACTAATTAAAAATTAACGACACAGCTAAAACCAAGTTTTAGCTTCTAGTAACTGTTTAGAGTACAGCTACTGAATAAAAATAGCTGGATTCTGATTAATTTAGTAGAAATGAGGGGGCTGACAATACTTGCTAGATAGAGCTGGAATTAGCATTTCAAATTACCTTACATTTCTGTATGTTCCTGTTGCCAAACATAATGCCAGCGCTGCCTGAACATTGGGTGGGAGGGCGGAGTCTTGGACTGGGACTCGTTCAGAGGCCCCTGTTGTGCTCTATGCTTCTGCAGAATCCCTGCCTTCTCTTGAGCTCTACCATCCCCTCTTGAATTCCCAGGCTTATTAGGAAATTTCCAGCTGGATGTGCCCAGTACTCCAATTCTATGCCAACTTAAGCTAGTGGCCTTTAGAAGGCAGATGTGATACATATTTACAGGATCAAAAACATACCAAGCTATCAAGGACATGGTAACCTGTGTTTTGAGTCCTGTTTGGAGTGAACTCAGCATCACACAAATTTTAGGAGTAGAATGAACTCCAGAGATCCTGGAGGGATTTGGTGTGTTCCCACAAACTGAGAACCTTATCAACCATGCCTGGTCCATAGAGCCTGACCTCTGACACCAGCTGTCATCTGTTAGAGTCTTCTAGCTTCTCTGCCTTACTTGGCCTCAGAGAAAAACATTTAAAAGTTTATGCATGATAAATACTTGGGAAGCTCTTTCCATCTTAGGGCCTCTCCCACATTTATCTGCATAGCTTCTTTATGTGCTTTATTTTGTAGTCTGAATAAAATTCCATGGAAAATAGTAACTACCTGTGGTTTCCACTGAAGCCGTGTCTTTTCTCATTAGTCCACCTTTTCTCTGTCTTGTTTCCCCACCCGGTTGCTACACACTTCTCTGTAGACAGGGCAAAACCACCACAGTTCCTTCCCAGCCCGAAGAAAAACATTTCATCTTTAAAAGTTTTTCCATTGGACGATGTACACATCCAAGACATAATCTGGGCTTCCTCCTATGTTCTCTATCTTAGTGAATGGCACTGTTATGGGTTTTTAGCTCAGAGATGAATTCCTTAGCCATGTCCAGTCTACCAATAAGACCATCAAAGGCATTCTTCATTCCTCTTACAGTGTTTTTTATCTCTAGCATTTCTTTTTGGTTCTTTCATAGGATTTCCATTTCTCTGCTTATACTGCCCATCTGTTCTTGCGTACTGTCCACTTTATCCGTCAGAGCCCTCGGCATATTAATCATAGTTGTTTGAAATTTCCTGTCTCATAATTCCAGCATGCCTGCCCTGTCTGGTACTGGTGCTTTTGCTCAGTCTGCTCAAAATGTGTTTTCCTTGTAATTTTTCCTTGATGGGTGGACGTGATGTACCAGGTAAAAGAAACTGCTGTAAATAATAAGCCTTTAGTGATGAGGTGGTGATGGGTGTGTGTGTGGGGGTGAGGTGGGGTGGGATGCTCTACAACCCTCTGATTAAGTCTCAGAGTTTAGTGCCTGTATCTCTGAACTGTGAACTTCACACGTGTTTCTCGGTTTTCTTCTTCCACCTTTGGTGGGACAGGATGGCTAGAGCTGTCTGGAGTTGGGTATTTCCCTTCCCCCAGGTCAGTTAGGTTCTGACAATACCCCAGCAGGTTAGGTGTGGTTAACTAGCTGCCCCTGAGGGCAGGTTTTGTTGAGAACAGAGTGCTCTGGCGTATTTCACAGCGGTTCCTTTCCTCCTCTTTCTGCTGGAAGCACAAGGGGATTGTTTTTTCTCTGATATTTATTGTGGGAACCTGATCAAGCTCCTGGAGGTAAATCTCACAATATTTGGGGCTCAGCCTGCAGTTTTTAACTCTTGGAGTTGTTCCCGCTAAGCCTCCAGCAACTCACCCATTACAGTTCAGATTTTCCTACCCCACCACTGGCTTCTATCGGTTTCTGTTCATGAGTTTCTGGTCCTAGAAGCTGAACTCCCTGTATTCTCCTGTCTGTCTCTCTAATCTTGGGGCAGTAGTTCGCCCTGTGTCCCCCTCTCTCACAAGGATCCAAGAAGAGTTGTTAACTGTTCATTCTGTTCAGCTTGCTATTTTCGGTTAGGACAGAGCGGGAACTCCCAAGCTCCTTTCATGCAGAACTGTAAATACTGAGTCCTCCTATTATAAGTTTTTAATGAATTTGGGATTCCATCTAGTTGTGTGATTCATAAACTAGAATCTCATCCCCACATCACCCACTGAGCTTGTTGACACTTATCTTTTAAATATCCCTTAACTCTGTTCACTTCCCCTCCTTTGTCGTCTCAGCGCTGGTGCAAGGCACCAGCGCCCACTGCTCTCACTCCCCGCACTGTGGACTTCCTGTAACTGATCCATACACTGGAGCCAGAGCTATACTTCCAGAACAAAAACCTCTGTATTACTAACCATCTTTCGAAACCCTCGTGGCCGAACAACAGCAAGGCCTTGCCAGTGGAAAGCCCCTAAATGGATACAGAGAATTCCCAGGTTCTGCAACAAAGATGCAGAAAAGTTTAAAATATAGTCCAGCAAGAATTTCATCACTCAAGCCTGGGAATTCAGGCAGGGTACTGTGGACTTCTGAGTGGGCAGAATTGTTGCCTTACACAGGGGGGGCAAATAAATACCGGAAACCCCATAGTTCAGGGCCTTTCACGCTTAAAGGATTGGCCTCTCTGATAGGCTGCTGGCCACAGCTGACACCCTAAGATGCATGAGAAGCAGAGGGGGGGACCCCGGAGGTGTCCTTTGTCCATGTTGTTCTTATATGCGCCATGATGCTTCAAAGAGCTTGTGAGGGAAACTGATTGGTACCCACGGGTTTCATGGTCCCCATCTGCAAGGCCAGCCCTCGTCTGCTCGTTCCAGGGCCAAAGAAACCTTTCAGTGATTTCTCATGGTACTTTTGATAAGGCAAACTCCTCAAGTGTGGTCCTTGGCTGGGTTTTCAGGCTCCGGTCCTGCCCTGCTTCCCCTCACTCCCTCTGTACAGACACAATACCTTTCCAGCTCTTTGTATTCGCCACCCCTCCTACCCCAAAGCTCTTCTGTTAGCCTGGGATGCTCTTTTCTGCTCTCCTCAGCTACCTAACTTCCACTCATCTTTCTGATCTCAGCTCAAGCACCATTTCTTCAGAGAAGGCATTCCTGACCTGTCTAGCTAATCAAGTCCCATCAGTGTAGATTTTTATAGCATTTTGTGTCTTTTCCTAACATTGGTCACCACTGCAGTTTGCATATCTGTGTAATTATTTGATCAATATCTGTTGCTCCATGAAAGCAAGGACAATGGCTTGTTTTGCTTACTATCATCTCCCCTGTGCCTGGCCTGGTGCTTGGCCATGGGAGGCACTCGATAAATGTAATGAGTGAATGAATGAATGCCCTTGTATTGGTCATAAACAGGAGTCATTGCGTAACTGACATTTTCTTTTCTTTTTGGATGGGGTTTGGCTGTTTTTCAGCAAGTATTTATTGAGCTTGTAAGAGGAAGAGAGTATTGTTTGTCGTTATATTTTTTTATTAGTCCCATGGTATGTGGTATGTGAATACTGTGCTGTGATTCTAAGGAAGACAAATAAGGTATAAAAAAGAGGCTGATCTTCTTGATGAAATACGCTAGAGTAAGGTAAGTAACCAGAGACCAACAAGCAAGGGAGGAAATCACTTCCAAAAATAACACAGAAGATAAGTTAGTGATGGAGCTCAGAGTGATGAAGGAAAGTTATCAACTGCTTCCTCTTCCTTCAGCCACTTTGTGCGTCTTTGTTAAGAATTTCTCTGTTCTAGACAAGTGCAATGTGACCTGGGGACTCACTGCAGGTAGTATGGAGTGAATATTACATAATACATCCCAGACAGCTAGTGTAAGCTGCTAAAAGTTTCTGTCTCCAGGAGAGAGAGAGAGAGAGAGAAGCCATTCTACAGCAGGGCCCTGGAGAGGGTCTGCATCTGCAGGCCTGTGGCCCAGAACGAAGGGAGAAGGAGTCTCACTCCCCTTCTGCAGGCTGCAGAGACATGCCCTCTTTTCTCCACTCATCTGCGTGGACTGCATTTCCTTTACTGAATGGTTGTGTAACAGGAAAAGTGATTCAAGGGGAATTTAAGGCAGCTGGCTTGTTTACCAAATGTTAAGTTAACTTTGGTCCAAGCACCAAGTCACTTGGTGTGCCATATGTGTGACACCACGATTTCATTAGCCGCAGCAGGCACTGTGTAGATGAACCTCTTCGGGGGTGGTGGGAGGTGGGAGCTTCTGGGAAGGAGGTTTGGCTGGTACAGAGGAGCCAGAAATGAAGGCTGAGCCTGAAGCCTTCCCTGATGGGCAGTGGAGCAATAGTGAAGCAAGGACTCACTTGGTAAATATCTGATGCCTGTTGAATGGCATGTGTGTTTTACTGGAGAAATATGTGCATCTTAACAGCATTTTTGTGGAGAACATGCTGTTTTGTTGACTCTTTAAACCAGCAGCTTAAGAAAACACACACACACACACACACACACACACACACACACACACTCTTAGTTATCCCAGATGTCTACTGGAAACCCAATGTACTAAACTGGGGAGCCTATTTAATGCCTGGAAAGGTAATGTCTCATTTGGACTTGATTTACAGGGACGGTAATAGACTGTATCTTCACACTTCACATTCATTAAATATTTTGCAGAGTATGAAATTAATTTTTAAAATAGTTTTTAAAAATCTCAAATCATTGATGATTCAGCCCAAGATTAATACCCTTTCAAAAGATGTGGATTAAGAGGTGAAGCAAGGTAAGTGGGAGTTTGTGAGGTACCATGGAAAGTAGAGTTGTGAGAATTTTAATATCAAAAGGATCAGTCATGGGTTAAAACATTTTTTTAATAGATTTTATTTTGTAGAGCAGTTCAGGTTCACAGCAATATTGAGCAGAAGGTACAGAGGTTTCCCATATAGCTCACACATGCATAGCCTCCCTCACTTTCAGTCAGTCATGGATTTTGAGCCACAAGAAGATGTGTAGAAAATGGTCATTTGTTGCTTTTGACTGTCCAACATTAATGCCCTTCCACAGCATCCTGATTTCATTGGAGGGAATTGTCCTTCCCTCGCGGGTGTCATTCTGATGGCATAGAGAACACATCCCTTCCTCTAAGGAACCTGAAAGGAACCCATCCTCCCTTTCCCTGGGGGATGGCACACAACATGGGCTCAACCAATCAGGCTCACTGTCTCAGGAATTGGAATCTTGAACAAGTGTTGAAAGGACATGAGAAACGGGCTGTCATCACCAGGACCGGGGCAGTGGCCAATCACCCCACCACGCTGCATGGCTGTGGCTCTTCTTGCACCTGGTCCTCTGGGTTCCCTCGGTTCCTGCCGATTTTAATGGTTCAATGCCTCCTGTTGATTCTCTGAGCCCTTATGTCCTTCCAACAAATGCCTTTGGCTTAAGATCATCAGAGTTGGTGACTAATATACAAATGGTAAATTAGTATGAAGAAGCCTGTGGAGATGGTATGACATTAAAAAACTATTCAAGGGTGTACACACAGGAAACAGCAGGGCTGGGGAAATTCGGTATGATTTGTCTGGTTGGCTTTCCAGCCACTCCCCAAACCTGGTTCTCTTCTTTCCCATTGACGTACCTCATCATGCTTCCACTTTGTGGGTTTGGAATGACTGTTTGCTTTTCAGTTTCCCTATGAAGTCTGTAGTACAGAGACTGATTCAGTTTCACATCTCTCTCTCCAACTTTGCAGCTTGCTTATGGTTTCTCGCTTTGCATCTATTAGATTGTTGTCTTTTTACCTCATCCTCCTGTCCAGTTCTTGACATTCTGCTTTGTTTTGGAATCGGTCTCTCAGGAAGAGCTTTGTGAGATGGTGTGTCGATGCCATTAGATTAACGTGAACTGCATTTTGTGTTGTGGAGGAGAAAGAACTGCATTTGCGTATTTTGAAGTAATACAAGGAAAGCTAGCTTCCGTATGATTGCAGGGTGAAAGTGACAGGATGTCTTCTGATTTTTAAGGCAGCAGGGAAAACAAATCTGGACTGAAATAGGCAGAATGGAGCTGAAAGGCATCCTATTACCTGAGCATTAGGGCAGAGAACTAATCAATCTCAGACAACCCCGCCAGCTCACATTTTCCAGGTCATGTCTTATCACTCTGTCGTTTAACTCAGCACACTTTATAGCCTGCCTGTGGTTGCTCTGTGTTTATGTTTTGCAGAGTGTGTGCTGAAAAGCTTGAATTCAGCCCATTTTGCTGAGTTCCACACGTGTGCATTTGTCTTCTTTATGTTTTCTGCCTTGATTATTTTGCCATAGGGAATTTATTCTGACTTTAGAGTCCTGTCATAGGCAGGTTATAGTTTGCGATCTCACTTGGAATTGATACAGAATATGCAAATATGGAATGAATGATGAAGTCTTAGGTGCATCAGCTTCATCCGACTTCTCCACGTGGGAAAATCGATCCACATTATTTCCACGCTCAAGATACTCTCCCCTGTGTTACAGGACACCCCCAAATGAACTGCTTTTTCACAGGGAGCTCGTGTGTACATATGGAACATAAACAGTTCAGGAACCATGCTAACAAAATTATCACTCCAGGTACTTAGAAGAATGTATTCTTTGGGAAAACCATATATTTTGGTTCAGAATTTTAAAATTATAACCCGTAAATGATTTACAATTTTTAAAATAACTTGAAGATGGTAAAGGAAATCTGTATTTTAAAAAATTCTTCTTGGGAATTCCCTGGTGGTCCAGTGGTTAGGACTCTGTGCTCTCACTGTCGAGGGCCCCGGGTTCTGATCCCTGGTTGGGGAACTAAGATCTCACAAGCTGCCAAAAAAAAACCCAAAAACCTTCTCAAACCTAAAAATTTCCTCTAATCGCTTGTTAACTGGCAAAACCTGGGTAACTTTTCACTAAAATTCATATCCTCTTCTTCCTTGGCTACATTTCTAAGCCCCTTTGCATCTACATGGGGCTGTATGACTAGTGGCATTTGAAGAAAGTGATGGTGTCACACCCCTGACCAGGCAGTTAAGAGTTGGGGTACTTCTGCTGTGCAGTCTTTTAACAGCAGGCTAATTGCAGAGGATACAGTGATGAACTTCAGAGCTCTCCTAAGATGGCAGAACCACTAACTCAAAGGAGCCTGGGTCCCTGAATGATTGTGTGGAACAGAGCTCCCTGCTGGCACTTATTGGAGTGTGATACGAACAGTAAAAACATCTATTGTGTTAAGCCACTAAGATTTTGAGGTCATTACTGCAGTTAATCTGCCTTGATTAAGACACTGGAAAAGCATTAGTTCCTGCTCAGAAGAATGATTGTGAATACTGATTAACTGGCTGACAACTCCAGGCATCCTTAAAGGTTTCAGGGTTTTTTTTTTCCCCTCTTTCTTTTGTTTTATCCTGTAACAAAGATTACAAGTCAATGTGTCAGTGTTCAAGACTTCATGGAAGAAGCTATCCAGAGATACATATACAATGAGTTTCTTAACTTACTGTGTAATTTAAAATGTTCTCTTCTTGGCCAATAAGCCCATAAAAAGATGCTCAACATCACTAATCATCAGGGAGATGCAAATCAAAACCACAGCAAGATACCACTTCATGCCCATTGGGATGGTTATTACAAAAAACAAAACAAACCAGAGGTGGGGTATCAGGGATGACGGGGGAAAAAAGAATAATAAGATAAAATTACAGATGACTTGGCATGATGCTATTACTGTATCATGAACAGAAAAGTGCAATCAATTCAACTCTTAGCAATTGATGTTAAAGTCTTACGTATATTGATTGAATGCTGCTTACTATTCTACTTTCCCCAAGATTCATCCTCTGTCAAAGAGAAAAATTAAGATGATCTTATGTCCTTTTTCCCCACACTGATCTATTGATCAGTATTCAGTAGAAAACAACTTGCTTTGGGCATATTAAGAAGAGATCTTTTTTGTGTGGTAAATATACATAATATAAAATTTACCGTTTTAACCGTTTTTAAGAATACAGTTCACTGGTGTTAAGTATATTCACATTTTGTAACCATCACCACCATCCAGAATTCTTTTCATCTTCACAAACTGAAACTCCATACCTGTTAAACAATAACTTCCCATTGCTTCTCCTCCCAGCCCCTGGCAACCACCATGCTGCTTCCTTTCTCTATGAATTTCACTAAGTTAGGTACCTCATGTAAGTAGAATCATACAATATCTGTCCTTTTGTGTCTGGCTTATTTTACTTAGCATAATGTCTTCAAGGTTCATCCATGTTGTACCATGTGTCAAATTTTTCTTCCTTTTAAAGGCTGAATATTTTCCATTGTATGCATATACATTCTGTTTATTCATTCATCCATGATGGACACTTGGGTGTTTTCACCTTTTGGCTATTGTGAATAAGGCTGCTGTAAACATTGGTGTACAAATATCTGTTTGAGTCTCAGCTTTCAATTCTTTTGAGTGTATGCCCAGAAGTGGAATTGATGGATGATATGGTAAACCTATGTTTAATTTTTTTTTTTTGCGGTACGCGGGCCTCTCACTGTTGTAGCCTCTCCCGTTGCGGAGCACAGGCTCCGGACGCGCAGGCTCAGCGGCCATGGCTCATGGGCCCAGCCGCTTCGCGGCATGTGGGATCTTCTTGGACCGGGGCACAAACCTGTGTTCCCTGCATCAGCAGGCGGACTCTCACCCACTGCGCCACCAGGGAAGCCCTATGTTTAATATTTTGAGGACCCTACATACTGCTATCTACAATGGCTATACTATTATACATTCTCATCACCAGCAAGGCACAAGTGTTCCAATCTCTTCACATCCTCACCATTTCTTATTTTGTGTTTTGTTTTGTTTTTTAATAAGACCCATCCTAATGGGTATGAAGTGGTATCTCATTGTGGTTTTGATTTGCATTCCCCTAATGATTAGCATTTTTAAAATATTTATTTAGTCATTTATTTATTGGGCTTTGTGGGGCCCCAGTTGTGTCATGTGGGATCTTAGTTGCAGCATGTGGGATCTTTCACTGTGGTGTGTGGGCTCTCCATTGTGGAGCACAGGCTTCTCTCTAGTTGTGGCGCTCAGGCTTAGTTGCCCCGCAGCATGAGGGATCCCAGTTCCCTGACCAGGGATCAAACCCACGTCCCCTGCACTGGAAGGCGGACTCTTAACCACTGGACTACCAGGAAAGCCCCATGATTAGTGATGCTGAGCATCTTTTCATGTGCTTAGTGGCCAAGAAGAGAATATATTTTATATACATTATAAATATATGAATATATATTTATATTTTTTTAATATGTTTATGTTTTAAGTTTATACAATTTACATCATGCTATAGATCTCGCTCTGTTTACTTTTTTCACTTAACACTGATTTTGAAAGCTCTATTCATGTTGCTTTATGTACCTCCAGTTTATTGGTTCTGACTGCTGTATAGTATTCCAAAATGAGTTTCTACCATGTTTTATTTATCCATTCCCCTAGTGATGGGCAGCTAGTTTGTCTCCTATCCTCTTACCACAAAATAAAATTCTGTGATGAGCTTTGCTTTTGTTACCCTTGGATCTATGGATACTTTTCTCTGGGTTTGCACCCAAGAGTGAGTAGCACATACTGAATTTCACTGAGTTCTGCCATTTTTTTTTTTTTTTCTCCAGAATGGTTGCTGTGGTCTTATGTCTCCACTAGGAGTGCATGAAAAAAAATGTTTGCCCACATCCTTGCCAACACTATTATCCAACCTAGGTTTAGTATAAAGGGGTATTTTATCCTTTCATTTTGCAGTCCTCTCATGATTAATGAGGTTGAACATCTTATTCATATACAAGTTAACCATTCTGATCTTCCCTCCTAAACATTGTTCATTCATATGGTTTGCCCATTTTTTAATATTGGGATCCCAGTTTTTTTCTTATTAATTAACAAGAGCTCCTTGAAATGCTAACCTTTTATGATTTTTGACATTGCAAATATCTTTCCCCAATCTTATGCTCAGTTAAGGTTTTCTATTGTGCTGTTTGTTGAACAGAAATCCTTAATTTTGATGTAGTCTATTCCATTATTTTTGCCTTACGCTTAGTACTTTTGAAGTCTCTCCTGGGAATCTATCTGTATGTCAGTGTGACAGAGGTAGTATCTGACACTTTTCTATTTATATTTTTAAGCAATCCGGAATGTTATTTTGCATATGGGGTGAGTGAGGTAGCAATAAACTTTATTATTCTCATTATATGAAAAAGGCCAGAATTTCCCAAAGTATTTCTCATAGGAGACTAATTATGTAAGATGTTAAGTGGGTAGCAGAAAAAAAGAGTTCCATGGTTAAATAAATTTGAGATGAATCTCGTTAAACCATAGCAAGCACAGTTTTATCCTACATATCTTTTTAAAGACTTTAACGCACTAGTATACATTTTGAATATTCAGGAAGGGTCCATAACAAGGGTAGGCAAACTACCAGTTCAGGGGCCAAAAGTGGCCCGTGGTCCATTTTTGCACAACCATCAAGCAATTGAAGAGGAGGAAGAAGAAGAAGAGGAAGAGGAAGAAGAAGAAGAAGAAGAAGAAAAAGAAGAAGAAGAAGAAGGGGAGGGGGAGGAGAGGAGGGGGAGGGGAGGATGAAAGTATGTAACAGAGATCATATGTAGCCCATGAAGCTGAAAATATTTGCTATCTGGCCCTTTCTAGGAAGTTTGCCCATGCCTAGTCTATAGTATGCAAGGTGTTCAAAATACATTGATACCAGAACCCTCCGGTAGAAGATGGTCTCATGGCATTAGATTTCTGCCACACAACACAAGGAAGCACTGACCTCAGCTAGATCGACGCAGTATTAATAAAAGCAAAAAATCTGGTGATTTTCCAATTAATTTGAATGCTGTAGAGTCATAAAATTATTACAGGTTTAATTGACCTTATTGGTTATACAATCACAACCTTCTACCCAGTGTTGGTCTAATCAATAAAAACATCTGACTTTTTTATTCATTGGCACAACTGCACAGGGGAAACACCTCTGGAAACAGCTCCACACACCATTTCTTTCCCCTGCAGCCATTCTGCCACCTACACTGACACTGCCGTATATTTGTGCTTCTGATTCAGCCCACTCACTCTGAACTCTAAATTCCATTTTTATTTTTCCATTGCTTTAGTGTTGCTGAAAATACTCCATTGATAAACCTTCTATTTCACAACCTGTCTCTCCTACTTTTTTTTTCCTGAAACTGTTTCTTAAAGGATCTATCTAAAATCGTTTCCTTTTATTTTTTTCTAAGTATGTGAATCTAGTTTTAATATTTAAAAAAAACAATGAAAGGATAATAATAGTAACCCCCTACTAGATTTTTAAAATTTTAAATTTAACTTAATTAATTTTTTTATACAGCAGGTCCTTTATAGTCATCAATTTTATACACATCAGTGTATACATGTCAATCCCAATCACACAATTCATCCCACTATCCTTCCACACCCCCACCGCTTCACCCCCTTGGTGTCCATACGTTTGTTCTCTACATCTGTGTCTCAATTTCTGACCTGCAAACCGGTTCATCTGTAACATTTTTCTAGGTTCCACATACGTGCGTTAATATACGATATTTGTTTTTCTCTTTCTGACTTACTTCACTCTGTATAATAGTCTCTAGATCCATCCACATCTCTACAAATGACCCAATTTCCTTCCTTTTTATGGCTGAATAATATTCCATTGTATATATGTACTACAACTTCTTTATCCATTCATCTGTCGATGGGCATTTAGGTTGCTTCCATGACCTGGCTATTGTAAATAGTGCTGCAATGAACATTGGGGTACATGTGTCTTTTTGAATTATGGTTTTCTCTAGGTATATGCCCAGCAGTGGGATTGCTGAGTCATATGGTAATTGTATTTTTAGTTTTTTAAGGAACCTCCATACTGTTCCATAGTGGCTGTATCAATTTACATTCCCACCAACAGTGCAAGAGGGTTCCCTTTTCTCCACACTCTCTCCAGCATTTGTTGTTTGTAGATTTTCTGATGATGCCCATTCTAACTGGTGTAAGGTGATCCCTCATTGTAGTTTTGATTTGCATTTCTCTAATAATTAGTGATGTTGAGCAGCTTTTCTCCACTTAGAGAAGTTCCTTTAGCATTCGTTGTAGAGCTGGTTTGGTGGTGCTGCCTTCCCTTAGCTTTCCCTTGTCTGTAAAGCTTTTGATTTCTCCATCAAATCTGAATGAGATCCTTGCCGGGTAGAGTAATCTTGGTTGTAGGTTCTTGCCTTTCATCATTTTAAGTATATCGTGCCACTCCCTTCTGGCTTGTAGAGTTTCTGCTGAGAAATCAGCCTGTTAACCTTATGGGAGTTCCCTTGTATGTTGTCATTTTTCCCTTGCTGCTTTCAGTAATTTTTCTTTGTGTTTTAATTTTTGCCAGTTTGATTACTATGTGTCTCAGCACGTTTCTTCTTGGGTTTATCCTGTATGGGACTCGCTGAGCTTCCTGGACTTGGGTGGCTATTTCCTTTCCCATGTTAGGGAAGTTTTCGATTATAATCTCTTCAAATATTTTCTCGGGTCCTTTCTCTCTCTCTTCTCCTTCTGGGACCCCTATAATGCTAATGTTGTTGCATTTAATGTTGTCCCAGAGGTTTCTTAGGCTGTCTTCCTTTCTTTTCGTTCCTGTTCTTTATTCTGTTCCGCAGCAGTGAATTCCACCATTCTGTCTTCTGGGTCACTTTTCCGTTCTTCTGCCTCAGTTATTCTGCTATTGATTCCTTCTAGTGTAGTTTTCATTTCAGTTATTGTATTGTTTATCTCTGTTTGTTTGTTCTTTAATTCTTCTAGCCTTTGTTAAACATTTCTTGCATCTTTTCGATGTTTGCCTCCATTCTTTTTCCGAGGTCCTGGATCATCTTCACTATCATTATTCTGAATTCTTTTTCTGGAAGGTTGCCTATCTCCACTTCATTTAGTTGTTTTTCTGGGGTTTTATCTTGTTCCTTCATCTGGTACATAGCCCTCTGCCTTTTCATCTTGTCTATCTTTCTGTGAATGTGGTTTTTGTTCCACAGGCTGCAGGATTGTAGTTCTTCTTGCTTCTGCTGTCTGCCCTCTGGTGGATCTCGTTTCCCTTCTATATATATTTAAAAACACCTTGAAAGAGACAGCTTAAAAATTGTTTACTATGTGAATTTCTAATAGCTGCAAAAGAGATATGTGGTAGGGTAATGTGACAAGAATTAAAACAATTGACCAGTGTATAATGTGCAAAAGTTTTAAAGATGTTTATTCTATTGATTGAATCCATATTAAAGTATTATATTCCCTTTAGAGATGAACTTGGGGAAGAGGTATGGAGAAGTTAGAAAGGTCCCCACAAAATGCAGCGGAAATTATTATGTGGTCAAGAAGGAGTGTGAGGGGGCTTCCTTGGTGGTGCAGTGGTTGAGAGTCTGCCTGCCAGTGCAGGGGACACGGGTTCGTGCCCTGGTCCGGGAAGATGCCACATGCTGCAGAGTGGCTAGGCCCGTGAGCCATGGCTGCTGAGCCTGCGCATCCGGAGCCTGTGCTCTGCAACGGGAGAGGCCACAACAGTGAGAGGCCCGTGTACAGCAAAAAAAAAAAAAAAAGGAGTGTGAGGGTACTTTGAGTGTGAGTTAGACATGTATCCAAGAATAGAGTATAGAATGGGAAAAATATAAAATTTATAATGGAGAAAACTGGCAAATACTACCTCAACCAAATGACTAAGGTTAACATTACCAGTGATGTCCTGTAGCTGACATGTATCCCCAATACAATGTGATGAGAAGGGTACTTCACCTCTGTGGTATTCTTCCCAAAAACCACTAACCACAGTTTTATCATAAGAAAAGAAACAAATCAACCCAGATAGGGAAACATTCTACAAAATCCTTGACTAGTATGCCTCAAAACTGTCCAAGTCAAGGTGATGGAAAAAACAAGGAAAAACTGAGAAATTCTCACTGGAAGATAAGAACATACTAAGGAAACATGACAACTAAATGCAAAGTGTTATTCCAGATTGTTTCCTGGAACAGGAAAATAACTTTGAGGAAAACCTGATGAAATTGGAATAAGATCTGGAGTTCCATTAATACCAATGTATCTGCGTTGGTTTCTTAATTTTGGCTAACAGACTCTCATAGTGTATGATGGTAACATTGTGAGGGGGAGGCCACTGGAACTGGGAGAGGGGAATACAGGAAATCTCGGTACTATTTTGTAAGTCTCCTGCAAATCTAAAATTGTTCTAAAGTACAGTAAGATACTTATTTAAAAAATAGGGTTCCCTGGTGGCACAGTGATTGAGAGTCCGCCTGCCAATGCAGGGGACACGGGTTCATGCCCTGGTCTAGGAAGATCCCACATGCTGCAGAGTGGCTAGGCCCGTGAGCCATGGCCGCTGAGCCTGCGCGTCTGGAGCCTGTGCTCCGCAACGGGAGAGGCCACAACAGTAAGAGGCCCGCGTACCGCAAAAAAAAAAAAAAAAAAAGGAATGGGAGGGGGGACAGAATCACATGTGGAACAGTGGTGAACGGTGATGGTATTAGGAAGTGTTAAATTGTGGAGTGGAGTGCAGACTGAGTTCTTCAGGAGTTCAAAGCAGAGAGAGAGACTAGTAAGGGCTGAGATGGAAAGTTTCATGGAATGTCGGATGGGAAAATGAGCACATGACAGATCAGATGAGAGGGTCAACATGAGTGAAAGGAGGACTGAAGGTGTTCTGCTCAGGGACCAACACAAATGACCTCACCAGAGTTGCGGGTGGAGATGGTAGGAGATGGCTTTGGACAGGTAGGGTGAAGCCGAGCAGTGGTGGGTCTCGTGGGTCAGAGGGACAGCTCAAAACAGATGTGTCTATGTAAAACCATTGAGGAATTATTGGAAAGGAAAGATCTTTATTGGCCAGAGGAAAGAAAGCATGGTTAATAATTCTCTGCACACACCTTAATCATTTTAATAAGTTGGAGATACAAATCATAAATGAAAAATAAAGGTCTTCTAACAGATAAAGTGCATCTTTTTTAATGTTTGGCCATACCTCGTGGCTTGTAGGATCATGGTTCCCTGACCAGGGATCGAACCTGTGCCCTTGGCAGTGAAAGCATGGAGTCCTAACCATTGGACCACCAGGGAATTCCCTAAAATGCATTTCTGTGGAAGAGAACAAGCAGCCCCTTTGCATGTGCACGATGATCTTCAGCCAAGTAGGTTTTGACTGTGGTAAGGGAGACTTAAATTAGACAGGATATAGTGCCTTTTGATTGAGAAGCCATTAAGCCTGAGAATATGCTATGAAGGTCAGCATAGAATCTGTTACAGAGAAGGGAATACAGATCAGGCTTGAGGGCTGGTGTGCATTCTCTGCAGGATAACCCTTTCTTCCAGGTTTCTACCAGACCTATGGCTCTATGATTTGAAAAATAGTCATGGCCAAGGTCATGGCTCCTTGTGAACAATCAATGACTGTACAGGGCTTTCCCACTTAGCTTTTCATTTTTACATGCTTAGGTCAAGCTGCTGACTGTAACACTCAGGAAAATGACAGACTGCCCTTCTCTGAACCACGGGAAGTCCTAGGAGAAATATAGCGCACAGTCCCTTGCATGGCTGCCTCTTTGGACACGGGCCTGGCCTACAATACTACTGCTAACCTATAAGGGCCTCTACGGACCTCACCCTCTGTTGATGTGATATGAATCCAGTGCTCCTGCTTCTGAATGTGTTCTTTGGTGTAGTCACTCTCTTGGCTACATGCAACCTGTTATAAAGTGCAGAAGCAGGCTTTTATAGAGGTAGAGAAGCCTCCATTTACATCAGCTGAGTCTCACAAGCTTCCTTTCCCTGGAGAAGGGCATCAATTCTCAATCACAGCCTCTGAGATTTTTTGACTTCATCAGATACAAGCAAGCAGTTTTCTAGTAGCTTGTTTCCCTGGTATATTTTCTGGAAAAGTGGATAAAACTCTCTTATTTCTGTTTTACACATGCTGCTGAGACTATGACATAGCTTTGGTTCCTACAGATGGAGAAAGCCATCGACAAGACAGAGACCGTCTGGGTAGGAGCAGATGTGTTTCATGTAATAGCTGCGTCAGACTGACAGGGACCTTGAGGCTGTCACACAAGTGACACAAGCTGATTTTTTTGTTATCACACTGAGCTCTCCCCTCCTGCCAAACAGCATCCCTTGGCCATTACAGAAGGCAGATAACACTGTTATTTTGCCTCTAGTCAGAGTGCTTTCTCACTGGCTCCCCGGGAAATTAGATCTACCATTAATGGTATCCTGATGGGTGAGGGGGTTTTCTAGGAGGTGCAGATAGTGGGATCAGCAAGCTAAGCTCCAACTTGGAAGAGGGGTTCAGGCTCACCATTCCCCATGGCTCCTAATAAAACAAAAAGTGGAAGCTAATATCACCACCTACTTCCCATAACCACATCTATGATTCATAGAACTGTTTTCGTAGAGTAGACTGAGAGCAGCATATGTACATCAGTCACTTAAATGGAGGGAAGCATTTCAGTGTTTTGTTTCATCTCCGAGATTTTCTCCATCCTCCTCCCCACCCCCACTTCCAGATGATGAGAAAAGAGGTGCTTTTTAAGATACAACTGTAGAATTCAAGCTCTTGAAGGAAATGGAGCAAAATATCAATACAAGATATTGACCACTGAATTCAGGGACCACTTAATTTGGCAAGACAGAGGCCACAGGTGGCCTTGCCAAAAGTAGTCTCAGTGGAGTGGTGAGGAGAGGATCCCAGTTGAATTGGTTTGAGGAGGGCAAGTGTAGAAAGGAAGTGGAGACACTGATGATAGGCAAGTCTTGTAAAAAGTTTTGCTATAAAAGGGAATGAAGTCAAGGGAGGGTTTAAGATAGCAGTTACTAAAGCATGTCTATATGCTGGTGTTGATGTTGTTTGCTGATCCAGGAAAAAGAGAGAATTGATGAGAACCCTTCATCTCTTTTTCTTACCCTTAAAAGCAGAGTCCTTTGAGAAGGATTCAATTTTGCTTCATAGCCACTTTCTTTTCTACTAGTTTATGACTGCTTCAGGGTGGAAATCATATCTTATCCATTCCTGCATTTCAAAAAATGCTTTGGGGCTTCCCTGGTGGCGCAGTGGTTGAGAGTCCGCCTGCTGGTGCAGGGGACGCGGGTTCGTGCCCCGGTCCGGGAGGATCCCACATGCCGCGGAGCGGCTGGGCCCGTGAGCCATGGCTGCTGGGCCTGCGCGTCCAGAGCCTGTGCTCCACAACGGGAGAGGCCACAACAGTGAGAGGCCCAAGAACCACAAAAAAAAAAAAAAAAATTTCTGGAGTTTCTGGTGGAAATTTTGAATCATGAGCTGTCTTCCTTCCTCTGCCCTTTCCAGTTCTAAAAACTTGCTCTTTAAAACACAGACTCACTCAGGAAACGTTAAATTTAATACACATCTAGAAAAACAGATTCGTTGAAAGGAACCTACCTACGTGTTTCAACTTCTCAATAGGAGTGATGTGGGGGGTTTTCTTCCATTTCAGAATATCTTTTGGTTATAGTTTTCTTTTCTTTTTTTTTTTTGGCCCCATGGCTTGCGGGATCTTAGTTCCCCGACCAGGCATCAAACCCCCTTGGCCGTGAAAGTGCCAAGTCCTAACCACTGGACCGCCAGGGAATTCCCTAGTAATAGTTTTCTTTAAAGTTATAATGTGCTTTCACACCTACCATCTCATTCTTTTTTTTTTTTTTTTTTTTGCAGTACGCGGGCCTCTCACTGTTGTGGTCTCTCCCATTGCGGAGCACAGGCTCCGGACGCGCAGGCTCAACGGCCATGGCTCACGGGCCCAGCCGCTCTGCGACATGTGGGATCTTCCCGGACCGGGGCACGAACCCGTGTCCTCTGCATCAGCAGGCAGACTCTCAACCACTGCGCCACCAGGGAAGCCCCATCTCATTCTTTTATCAGTCCTGAAGGGAAGTTAGGGTAGAATATCATTCCCATTTGGAAATAGAGACCCAGAGGAGTTCAATTTACTGAAGGTCACACAGCTCATTGGTGCAGAGCAGGACCTTGACCTCAAATATTGTTGCTGTCAATTTAATGAATTAGTATTTAAGTTCTCCATTTAGTAAGCACTCTTCACCCACATCCTATGACTCAGAGGATCCACTCCTGGTTTTATTCCACTTGTTTCATTTCTGTGTAAAGCACTAACAAATCTGTATTTCTCCAGGGCAGGCCGTGTTTCATTAAGCTTCTGCAAAGTTTTAACCTTTTCTAAGACTCGAGGCAGATGGAACAGGCCATAATGAGGTGGACTTTACTTCGTGGCAATTGCTGGGTTGGACTGGATACAGAGCATCCAGCCTGGGGGCTGAATCCTCCAGTGGCATTTAGGGTTTTGTGATATGTGGGCTTCTGAAGCAGGCGGGCAGGGCACGAAACATTACTGTTTACCAAATCAAAGCAGATGTTCTACTCTTTGAAGGATGAGATGGAGGCCCCTCCCTCCTGAAAAAAAAGATTGTTGAAACTGAATCTGCTTTAAAATGTGTCGATCTGGGAAATGTTGACTCCAGACACATAGACCTCGTGACTATGTTATGAGACAAGCTTGACAAACAGAGGATGTGGGCCCGAATCAACAATGGACACAAGAGCCTATTGTATCTCCTGGTAAATGAAATTAATTTAAGGATAAACCAAAGACTTAATGCATATCGCAGATACTACGTTCAGATTCACTCATACACGTGTCTAGGACGTACTCTTGGTCAAATGCTGGGTGTATGGCGGGGCTGCCATATGAGCATAGCAAATTCAATTTCACAAGCCACCCAGTGTTTACAGACCAGCAGATTAATTAAAAGACTCAAAATGTGAACAGCTGGGTTATATTGCAACACTATATCAACTCCTAAAGGGACATGTGGTTCTGTTTCTTTTTTTTCCTTTTTTTACATTTCAGTTTTATTGAGTTATAATTGACATAAAATTGTAAGATGTGCATAGTGTACGGAGTGGTGATTTGATATACATACACATTGCATTGTTTCTTAATCTTCAATCTATCATAAAATAGAGTTAGCTCAAATACTTGACATTGTCAGGAGTTGACCATTTCAGTGAAATAATGATGCACATAAAAATACGTTGATACATAATACAAATGACGTACATACATTTCTATCCACATTTTGGTTTCACATAATCATGAGGGAGTTTAACGGAAGAGCTGATGATTACTGAGTTTTAATCAACTTATTTCCTCCCTTCTACCTTCTATCCCCTCACTGAGTATACACTCTGTGTTGGACCCTTTAAGTATTGGGGATACAGTAGTGAACACGACAGACACAGTCTTTGGCCTCGTGGAACTTACAGCTGAGGTGGGGAGAGTATGGAAGATGGGGTGATTGGAGATGGCAAACCACGAATTGTGCAGATAATTATAATGTTTATAAGTGCTGCTTAGAAATATAAGGTGCTTGAGCAGGGAAGACAGAGAGAAATGGATACATTCAGTATCTACTTAATGGATATCTTGTAAGCTGAATGAACATGGCTGGCTTTATTCGATATGGGAGGGAGAGTGAGGAGTTAAAGACATGACTGCATGATGAGCTGGATGGATGGTGGGGGAATATGGCAGGGGAAGATAGAGGAGGAACAGATTAGTAAGAAAAAATCCAAGGGAAATTGGATTTTTTTCTGGGTGAAAATGTCGTATGCTGATCTCTCTCTCTCTCTCTTTCTCTCTCTCCTGTCTCTTCTTCCCCGCCCCCTCCCCAAAGAAAAGAGAATTTCTGAAAGTCCTTTTTTGATCCCCCAAAGAAAATTATCATCTTAATCAGCCAGGAAGACAGGTTCAGAAAAAGCCTGTTATGCAGGCTTTTCCACTCCTGATTGTAAAGGGCTTTCTAATCTCACCCTTGTAAGGAACCATGATGGTGATCTACTTTGACATTTAATAGCCTGCCATTGGTATGCTTGTCTTTTCCTTGTTATATATTATATTATGAGCTTCCCGAGGGTGAAGGTAGCATTCATTTTTTGTCTCCCTCAGTCTAATTAGTGCATGGCATTTAGTAGGTAACAATAATTATTTGTTGAATTGAATTATAACACAGTTGTATGAATGCTGACTATAAGGAACTTGTGTTCTTTTATGCTTGCCTAGGCTTTATGTGGTCTTCTCAAGCGGTATGTAGTTCTGTGTGTGGCTCCTTTTAGGGAAAGGGTGTGTCTATCTTGCCAACCACTGCATCTCCAATCCTGATACATGGTTAGGTTCAAAAACACTTGTTCAGGGATGGTGGTTGCCAGAGGGGAGGAGGATTGGGGATGGGTAAAACATGTGAAGGGGGTCACGAGGTACAAACTTCCAGTTACAAAATAAATAAATTACAGGGATACAAAGTAAGGCATGATGACAATAGTCGATAATATTGTGGAGCATCCTTGAAAGTTGCCAAGAGAGTAAATCCTAAAAGTTAACTTTGTTTGGTGACAGATGGTAACTACACGTAACTGTGCTGCTCATTTCACAGTATACACACAGACATCAAATCATTATGTGGTACACCTGAAACCAGTATAGTGCTATACGTCAATTATACCTCAATAAATTTGGCTTTTAAAAAATTCTTGTTCAGTTTTTGGAAAGAGGAGGGCAAAGTTATTCAAAATCTTTGAAAGCATTCTGCATATTACACAGTTAAGGGAGCAACAACAACAGAAAATA
This sequence comes from Neophocaena asiaeorientalis asiaeorientalis, assembly GCF_003031525.2. Taxonomy (NCBI): domain Eukaryota; kingdom Metazoa; phylum Chordata; class Mammalia; order Artiodactyla; family Phocoenidae; genus Neophocaena; species Neophocaena asiaeorientalis. The sequence continues at coordinate 5,735,742 of NW_020174268.1, read as the reverse complement.
TACCACTGATGAACCTGAAGAGCCTCAGAAGTTTTGCTGAGGTTCATTATAGAGTAGAGCGTTCTTACTCAAAGGCTGACCACTTTTAGATTAGCCAAGTTTGATTCAGATATTAGACCCTAAATTAATTTTCATAGTCAACAAAACTGGACAAATTTGGCATTCTGATACTCAAACTTGAAAGGATGGTGACTTTTCTTTATTGGTTTTCAATGATATTCCAAGGAGCCTTTGAGGTTTCATGGAAATCTTGAGCAAGCCAGTTGGATGGGGCTCTAACCTGTTACTTCTGCCTTTATCCATCACAGTTCATCTGTGTTTTTTTTGTTTACATGTCTGTAAAATTCCCTTTGAAGGACAAGTTCCATGACTTAAAAGAAAAAAAAACAAACACCAAAAACTTCAAAAGCCAATGTCAGATAACAACCTAACACTGTTCTCAAATAATTGTAATATTCTTACATATAAAATTCCTACCTGAGAATTGGTGGTGGCATCTGGTTGTCTTTGGGAAACAGTTTGGTCTCCTAGAAAGTACAGAAATCTTTATCAGTTCAAATGTCAGAAAACTACAGATGTGCTTGTAAAGTGTACAACACATCTAACCATTGCATTTATTCCTCTTTTAAAAAAAAAACCTGCCTGTTTTCTTGTGTATACTTCCCAATGAAATTGTGAACTCTTTGAGAGCAATAACAATAATTCTTTTGTTTCTATTGAGTTTAGCACAGTGTCTAGCACAATAAAGTTATACTGAATGAATAAATGGATGGATGGATGGATGAATGGATGAATGACTTTGACTATTAAAAGAATGATTTTGACACACTAATACCTGGGACTTGGTAGTTGTTTTCTAATCCTGCAATTTTGCTTTTGTAAGACCCTGAATAAATTAATTTTGTATCTTATTATGCTAAATATAAAATTTAAAAAGAATGTGTTTTGCAAATTAAGGATGATGAGTCATTGTTTCTTGGGAATAGAGGGTACATGAGCAAATTAATTACAAAGGCTTTTGTTATCATTATAATGTTAGTTATAAGATATAGCTGCTGTTGATGAAACTAGCCCAGGAAAGGAATGTAATATGAGCCGCTGGTTCAAATTTTGGGTGGACAAAATTACTGTTTATTACTCAGAGGACCTTAGACCAAAGTTTGATAGAATATAGCCTGTGTCGGGTTTCTGCACATTCAGTAAACAGCAATGATCTAGTAGCCAAAGGAGACATTGAAAACCAAGGCAAATTTGAAGAGGAAGGACAAACACAGTTGTGAAAGGTAACGATTTCCACCTCTTATCAACTGCTATGCTGGATGCATATGTGTATGAATAAATTTAGTAGAACTTATTAAGTTGCTTTTCTGTGTAAGATCTGGTGCTGAAGGAAATTAGAGATGAATTACTAAATAAAGGGAGATGAGACATAAACATGTAACAAAGAAAGTATTAAGGGCCACAAGAGAAATAGTGTTCAATGGTACGAGAATTCGTGAGGAGGAGAATAATCTTTCTCTGAATATGGCTCATTACTTGGATTATTTATGCCTTGGTTTTCAAATAAAATAAAACCTTACATCTTCTCAATAGAGTCTTTAGCATAAATAAATATGTAGAGAGTATTTCTGGCAAAGGTATGCGTTCCCTAAAGAAGGAAGCCATTTCCATAAACATACTTTGTTTCTTTGTTGGGACACTCGGCTCCATTTTGTTTCCATCATGTGGCATGAAGCCTCTTGAAGTTGTGAAGTTGTCCCTGATTCTGGGCCAAAGTTGAATCATCAGATTGACTGACCTCACCACACCATGTGTTTTGTATTAAAAATTTGTGTGTGTGTGTGTGTGTGTGTGTGTGTGTATTTAGCACAAGAAAATGAGGACTCCCCAGGCCCTACGTACTTTGTTATTCCTACGTTTACCAATGTTTTCACTATTTTGTGAAAACAATGTATCTCTGATATAGTCAAAGTACCTCATTTTTACAAGGCAGGATATTAATATAATCCAGAAAGACTAAGAATAAATTGGTATGCGTACCCCTCCAAAAAACAACAGTAACTTTTGACTTTCATGTAAATCTTTAAATTTGAAGGGGTTAGGTCAATTTTCCAAAAAAATAAAAGACAAGTAGATGATAGATCTAAAAGAAAGTTTGAAGAAAAAGACATATATAATCTCATCCTAACTTGATACACAACTTTTTATTTTCGTGTATTTCCTTCCAGTTATTTTTATATTCATGTCATTACCTTCCACTCATTTCTAAATCACCCTACTCTGGATTCTACCCCCACCAGGCCGCCGAAATTGCTCTTGTTCAAGTCACCAGTGGCCTCAGTGGATTCCTTTCAGTCCTTGTTTGCCTGGGCTACCAAGAGCCTTCAACAAAGTCCAGACCCCAGCTCTCTCCTCCTTATTCTCTGTATTCCAGGCACTGTGGGTTGACTGACTCTGGGTCCACACGGTGTTCTTTCCTTCCTCGGGCCTTCTGCATATTCTCTAACTCCTCCTTGGAAGGCTCTTCCTCCCAGTTCCTCCTGCCCCTTTACCCAGTTAACCTCTTCTCTTCCTTCAGAGCTCAACATAAATGTCACAAAGTTAGATAAGATCATGGCAATCCTGCTTCAAAATAGTCATCGGACATATAATTACAGGTTTCCTCTCTATCCCTTACCCTCTAAGTTCCTGGATGACAGAAGCCATAATTGTCTTCACCATTGAAACCTCAGTGCTTAGATCATTGCCTGGCATATAGGAGATGCTAAAAATTTTTGTTGTGGTTAAATGGGTTTATGAATAGTTGCATCAATTTTATATCCTGCTTTTTCATACCAACGCATATCTCCATGTTGTTCCTTTCTGAATTTTTTTTTTACTTTTATCAAAATTATACATGCATACTTGTACAAGAATGCTCAAACTGGAAATAATCCAAAGGTCCATCAACAGGAAAACAGATAAATGAATTCTGGTGTTTTCATTAAATGGACTATTACAGAGCAATATTTTCAGTCTTGCTACATATAACAACATGGATAAATCTTACAAACATACCAGCAAATGAAGCCAGAAACAAGAGTACTTACATATGATTCCATTTATACAGATTCCAAAAGCAGGGGATACTGATTTATGATGTCACAAGTCAGGATACTGGTTATCCTTGGTGGGATGGTGGGGACTGGGAGGGAACACAAGGGGACTTTCTGGGTACTGGTAATGTTTAATTTCTTGATTTGGGTCCTATTATATAATGTGTTCACATGGGAAAAAGGCATTGAACTAATAAATTGTATACTTTTTCCTACTTATGTAATGCTTCAAAATGTTTACTTAAAAATAAAAAATTAGTGAATTTTAGGCACAAATCTTTTAAACAAATAGTTCTACAAGCGTTTTTTAAAATTAATTATTTATTATTTTTGCGTTGTGTCTTTGTTGCTGCGTGCTGACTTTCTCTAGTTGCAGCGAGCGGGGGCTACTCTTCATTGTGGTGTGTGGGCTTCTCATTGCAGTGGCTTCTCTTGTTGTGGAGCACAGGCTCTAGGCGCCCGGGGCTTCAGAGTTATGGCACACAGGCTCAATAGTTGTGGCTCGCGGGCTCTAGAGTGCAGGCTCAGTAGTTGTGGTGCACAGCCTTAGTTGCTCCGCAGCACGTGGGATCTTCCCCGACCAGGGCTCGAACCTGTGTCGCCTGCGTTGGCAGGCGGATTCTTAACAACTGCGCCACCAGGGAAGTCCCTTTACCAGTGAAGCCCCTCTACAAAGTTTAAAAACAGCATTTCTTTGCTTCCTCCTCCCTCCCCCTCACTCTGCAGTGTCCATCTCCCCACAGACTCTTTCAACTTTTTTGGTTGATTCTTTTGCCTTTGACATCCATACCTCTAAATAACATGCTTGACTGTACCTCTTAATGTTTCAGTTTGAAACATTATCTAAGCATTATTTAAGCATGGAAGATGGGGATGTAGCCCTTTTTCCTTTACCTACTCCCCGTACTTATGCATATTCTTTCCATCTCTACATCCTCCTAATGTGGATTATTTATCATTTTAATCTCATTAATATTCAATGTTTATATGACATTTTCTACACAAGTGCTTTTGCAGCTGAGCCATGTAAAAACTTTGATCACTCCTCTTTTATTGCACTTCTTGTTTTCCGTTATCTTCATTTTGTCTGTTTCGTTTTCAGAGAATTTCAATCCCAAATACTGCATCACTTGTTTAAATCTTCCTCCAAGACCATCAGACATATTTGTTAAATTATTAATTTCATCTAGAAGAAATCTCTTCTAAAGTCTTGCGATTTGCTCTGTTCTGGGCTGGTTGCCCTTTATATCTCGTTCACAGCTCTTATCCTGAGATTTCCCTTCAAAAGTATTCTGGGGATTCACTGTACCTTCTGTGTTCATTTTCTGGTCCCTGTTTTTTTGTGTAGTCTTCCTTTTCTTGGTTTATTTCCTTAGTTTTAATGGAGAGCATTCTTCAGTAGCTTTCTGGGAAAAGGGTACCTGTAAAAATGTACCCTTTTTCCCAGATGGGTACTGGGAAATGGGATGTAAAATGTTAAGACTTTGCATGCATGAAAGTGTTTTTATTCTATTTTCACACTAGATTGATGGTTTAGCTTGGTATAGAATTCTATGCTCAAGATAATATCCTTTCAGAATTTTGAAGACATTGCTCCATTGTCTTATAAATTTATACGCTGATATTCAGAAGTCTGTGGCCATTCTTCTTTCTTGCATATGTGACCTGTTTTTTCCCTCTTGTAGGAGCTTCTCTTTGTACCTAGTGATCTAAAATTTCAAATTGTCGTGTCTTGCTGTGTGTGTATCTAATTTCACCTAATATTCTGGTCACAAAGTGGGTCCTTTTTAATCTGAAAATTCAAGACTTTCTGCTCTGGGAAATGTTCTTGAATTTTTTGTTAATGATTTCTGCCCTCTGTGTTCTCTGTTCTCTCTTACTTAGAACTCTTACTGTTAGATCTCCTGGATTAATTCTCTAATTATCTAATCTTTAATGCCCAGTTTCCTGTCCATTTTCATGGTTGTGATATTCTCTTATCTCTCTGAGGATATCAATGATTTTTTTTTTCCTTCTCCATGCATAGTCTTTGTTTTCTCCAAGTTACTTTTTAACTGAGTATTTATTTTGGTCTCAGTATTTCAAGCTAATGACTGTCCAGATGTGTGTTAACCTAGATATTTTGGTAAGTTTGTTTATAGCTGAGAGATTGCAAGCTCTGAGAATGTGGGTGGTACTTACGATGACCAGCCACCATGGTTTGCCTGGGACTATGCCAGTTTTAACACTGCAAGTTCCATGGACCTGGAAACCACACCAGTCCTAGCTAAGGTCACCCTAGCTGTGATCATCTCTATAGGGTGAACAGTCTGGAAAAGTTCCCAGGGAGCCCAATATCAGTGTCTTCAGTTCTTTTCCCATAAGCTGGCAGATTCCCCAAAGAATGCTATTCCAATTTCCTGCATGGGGGTCAAAGTCCTGCCTTCGAACATTCTTGGGCTTTAGTTGGAGGCGTACAGCAGGGATTGTCAGCTTGCAATATGAAAATATCCTCTTAATCTCACTTCAGCTGTGTCTGGTTTTTCCTATTCAGTCTTTACTGAGTGCTTGCCATGTGTCAGGCACTGTTTTAAGCACTGGGGAGGCTGCAGGGAATAAAACATAAAAACATCTGCTTCTGTGACTCATGTAGGAAGGCAGGCAATCGATCAATTAATTTTTTAAAATTATGATTTGTCAGAAAGTGATAAATGCTATGAATAAAAAAAACAGGAGAGAAGGAAAGACAGAGCTAGGGTAAATGGGTTATTTTAAGACTTTATTTTTATTTTATTTTTATTGGAGTATAGTTGATTTACAATGTTTTGTTAGTCTCTGCTGTACAGCAAAGTGAATCAGTTACACATGTACATATCTCCACTCTTTTTTAGATTCTTTTCCCACATAGGTCATTAGAGTATTGAATAGTGTTCCCTGTGCTATACACTAGGTCCTAATTAGTTATCTATTTTATATATACTAGTGTGTACATGGTTTTAAGACTATTTTAAATAGAGTGATCAGAGAAGATCTTACTGAAGGGATGACATTGGGCAAAGACCTAAAGGATATAAGGTGGATATTTGGAGGAAGAGTCTCCCAAGCAAAGGGAACCAGCAAGGTCCCTGAGGCACGAATGTGCATGATACCTTTGGAGAAGAGCAAGAGGGGTATGGCTATAGCATAGTGAGCTAGTGAGTAAGGAGGTGCCTAGTCATTCTAATTGCTGAGTGGAAAACAGAACATATGGGCTTAAGGGAAGAAAAAGGAAGTCCAGGTAGGAAGCCATTGCATCAATCCAGTCAAGTCATGGTGGTGTTTTGGACCAGGACTGCGACCAAACTGCTGCTGAGAAATGGTTAGATTCTGTATATGTTTTCTGGATTTACTAATGGATTGGTTATGAGGTGACAGAGAAAGGAGGGAATCAGGGATGTCTCCAAGGGTCTTAGTCTGAGCATTTGAAAGTATGGAATTGCCATTTACTGAGATGGGAGAGATTCTGGAGAGACATCATGAGTTAGATTTTACACGTGTCATATCTGAGACATCTATGGAATGTATGTGTAGAGTAATAGGTGGCTATATGAGTCTGGTGTTGTTTGGGTTCTGCACCCAATTCCAATGTGTGGAGGGGCAGCTTTCCCACAACATCACCAAGGAATGCTGGGGGCATCAACAGGGTGTCCTGTAATTCAACTCAATTCTGACCCAATTTACCCAGAGATGGCATCAGACTCCAAAGTCAAAGAGCTCATTCCTGCAAGACCACCCTCCACTTCAGATGCCAGTCACAAGCCCTGTGCTTCCGACCAACTGGCCATAAATGAGAGGTTCCCATGACCCCCTCCTTGGGTTCAATTAATTTGCTAGAGAGGCTCACAGAACTCAGGAAACCAGTTTACACACTAGTTTACCTGTTTATTATAAAGCATATTAAAGGATACAAGTCAACAACCAGATGAAGAGATACATAGGGTAAGTTTCCAAACACGGGAGCATCTGTCCTCATGGAGTTTGGGGCCCAGCACAGTGGCTCGTGGAAGCATTCTGTTTCCCCAACGTGAAAGCTCTCAGAAACCCTTCCTTTTTGGTTTTTGTTATGGAGGCTTCATTACATAGGCATGATTAATTACATCACTGGCCATTGGCGATTGATTCAATCTCCACCCTCTCTCCTATCCCTGCAAATCAGTCCTAATCATCTATTTCTGGTTGGTTACCTTGGCAACCAGCCTCCATTCTTAGGTGCTTTCCAGAAGTCACCTCATTAGCATAAATCCAGTTGTGGTGGAAAAGCCTTTTTATGTGAATAACAAGACACCCATTTCACCTTTATGGCTCTGAAGTGTTTTCAGGAACTGAGCACAAGAGACCAAATATAACAATAGATGCGCTCATTGCTCTTATGGCTTGGGAAATTCCAAGGGTTTGGGGAGCTATGAGCCAGGAACTGTGGACAAAGACCAAATAAATATGAAAAATATATTTTTATCACCTGAATGACCACATGTAAATTTCTTATACATCACAGTCCTCAAGGTGCTCAAGGAAGAGGCTGGAGACATAAATTCTGGAGATGGTATTTAAGGTCATGAGGTTGGGTGAAATTGCCTAGGGAATAATATAGATTGAAGGGTGGACCAAGCATAGAATCCTGCAGTACATCAACATTTAGAGGTTGAGGAGATGAGAAGGAACTAGAACAGGAGACTGAAAAGAGGGGTCAGTTAAGAAGACAGAGAATCAAGAGGTAGAATTTTCTGGACGCCAACTGAAAAAATGTTTCAAGAAAGAGAGAGTGATGAATTGTTTCAGGTGCTGCTGGAAGAGCCCTCTAGTTCAGAGACACTTTGATCCATCTAGTCCAGAAAGCTTGTGTAGCATCTTCTCCAGGATCAAACCTCCAACCATTTGCAGGGTTGGAGGAAGGACAGTCTCCTGGTTGTGCAGAATATGAGAGGATAATGGGAAATGGGATATTAAAGTGCTTCTTAGACTGTCAACCCTTGCCCCTTATTTTAGTTGCCCCCTCCCTTCATTCCACCAATTTCTGAGCCTTTAAAGAAGCCTCCAATATAAATTAGATTGATTCATACTTTGACCCCACTGCCCGTTTACAAGTCCACTTTCTCTGATGTGCTAAGTCATTTACTTCTTGATAATCCACTGCTTTCAGGCTTTGCAAATAAAATTGCTATTGTCTCCTCTTCTTTTACTCTTGTCCTTGTGGACTTAAGCCTCTTAGAAAGATCCTTTCACTGTCACTTAGGGAAGGAGTAATAGTAGATACATATATTCAATCCATCTTCTTTATGTGGAAGACAAGACCACCATTTTTAATGGTGTGAAGTTGTCAACTATCTGGACATACATCATTTACTTAACTGTTCCCCAATGTTTGGACATTTGGGTTGCTTCCAGTGATATATAATACTATGCAATAAATCTTCTTGCATATAACATTGTTCATGATTAGGACTTTTTCTTTTTTTTTTTGCTCTGGATTGATTCCCAGAAATGTAATAACTGGGTAGAGAGATATTAGAATTTGATACAGTAGAAGGTAGTATAGTGAATAGTTCAGAGCACAGTCTCTGGAGTATAAGTCAGAGTGCTTTTGTTTAGATTCTTGATCTGCCACTTGCTAGCTGTGTGACTCTGGGCAAGTTTTTTAAGCTCTGTGTTCTACTTTCCTCATCTGTCAATAGGAATAATAACGGTAGTACTACTGAAGGCAGTGTGGTAGGTTAATACATGTAAATTACTTGCACAGTGATTAATACACAATAAATTAACAGTCAATAAATATAATCACTACCATCATCATGATCACCATCATGACACTTGATAAGTATTGCCAAGCTGCTCTTCAAAAGGGGATCAACTTCAACGCCACCAGCAACGTATAAGGGTGTCCATGTAAACACTTCTTTGCCAACCAAACTCAGTAATTATTTTAAAAGACTCTTAAACACGACTCTATTAAATTTCTCTATAGTTTTTGTAATAAAAACATGGACTGCAGGACTTCATCGTTAATGTTCCAGCCCATAAAAGGAAAATCTCAGCAAATTCTGATAAAAAGTCTTCAGATAGGGGAAGTCACATCATACTTGGATTCGACTTGAGCAAAATCAATTATACCCCTGGACGGGAGGAGGAAAGGGAAAGAGAAAAAAAAATTTTAACCTACAGTGATTTTTTTCTGACCATTCCACTCAACGAATATATGTGAGTTTTAGATGAAAGTTGAATGTGCTTTTCCTCAGTTGATCTGAGTTTTAATGTGCCTCTTCTAGCGTGAACATCTCATTCATGCACATTGTGATTCTAGAGTTTTAGAGCGATTTTCATACCATGTGCCAAAAGCCAAGACAACACTGTTGGCCATTTTGAGAGTTGTTGTATCGGTGTATTCCTAAGTGATATTAAACACTTTGATCATATGCGAGACAGCCTCCATATCCAAAAGTTTGTGTACAAAAATGATCACAGCATTTTTGGTCTGTGACTAAAATAAATGGTATCGTCCAACACTTTTTTCTGTCTGAGGCTTTTGATTTTGCCGCCAGCTAGGTGATTTTCACTAATGCTATGCATACTGCTCCTCTGGATTGGGACAAGCTTCCATTCTTTGTTTGCCTGCCAAATTTAGACCCATCCTTCAAGGCTTAGCTCAAGCTGGAAGACTTCCCAGGTTCCTGTTGGCGCCTCAGGCCACTGTGTCTAGACCACCACGAGTGGACCTCTAGTATAGCAGTTATCGTGTCGAGTCACATTTGTCTGTACGTCTCTCTCCCCACTGGTCTGTGAACTTCTCTAGAATAGAGACTGTGTGTTAGTAATTTTTGTAATCCCAGTGCCTAGTAAAATGCCTGGTACATAGTAGACATTTAATAAATATTGTTGAACGAATGAATGAGAAATGGAAATTGAGATAGAAAGAGAACCATGGTATAGAGGTGCCACAATATCCAAGGGAAGAGTTTAAAAATGAAAACTCGTCAACAAGGGCAGTAATAACTACTCATTATCCAAGACGATCTGTGTTCCAGTAGCTCATATGTGCATTATAATCTTCCTTGTAAATCACCTTACTTATTTTACAGATGAAGAAAAGTTAGTCTCAGAAGTTAAGTAACTTGTCCAGAGTCCCATGACTAGGAATGCAGGAGTAAGGATGTGAACCCAGTTTGTGTATTTCCATCACTCTCTCCCGCTTCCCTGATTCAATCCTGTCAGAGGTAGATGAGGAATCAAGTGGGATGATTAGAAAGCATCTACTGAATTTGGTATTAGGAGGACATGGGGACCTTTACTGATTTCAAGGGGTGCACGCCTACATGTCCAACTTTATTTCTGACCGTGGTAATGAAGTTCCTGATCACAAAGCATGCCGTCAGAACACAGCTCTTCATTAACAGAAGAGCCACTGAGTATCCTTCAAAAGACCATCATGTTCTCAAAAGGAAGCACAAGTTTACTATGGAGATATGGGTCATGATGCTGCTCAGGGGAACCGGACCTGGGACTCAGAGACCATTAGGAGACATGTCCTTGCATCAGGCTGGATGTGAGCCAGGGCCTGAACAGAACTTTCTGGAGAGGAGTGAGGGTGGGAGAGGAATGTGTGTGTGTGTGTGTGTGTGTGTGTGTATTGGTGGAGTGTGGGGCAGGGATGTGTGTCATCCTTGAGATGAGCTCCCAAGGATTGATGACAGCAGGAAAAGCTGACCTCTGAGCTAGTGAGAACACATCTGTTTACGTAGCATTGGGACAATGACTAAAGTCCACTTGCTTACTGGGTTAAAGTGCTGATGCACTGCTAAATGGAAGCTTGCTAAGTGTGAGTCATGATGACAAACCCCTGTAACAAGATATATGGAAACTCTCACCCTCCCATACTCAAAGTCACTGTTGGCTACGATGCTTCCAGAATTTAAAATCTCCCCAGTTCCTTTATTTATAACTTTCCTAAATCGAATGTAGCAGGGTGGTCTTGGCCAAGCCTGTGTGGAAGTTGGAACTGTGGAAACGGAGAGTGCCTCCCTCTGGACCCCCAGTCAGTCATAGGATATAGGGAGAAAGACTTCCTTTTGGCTGAAGGGAGAAAGGAGAGGTTGGGGGCATGGGCACAGAGTTTTTGATTCAGTAAATATGGACGGGATCCAAGAATTTGCACTTCTAATTAATAACTTCCCAGGTTGTATTGATGTTGCTGATCCAGGGGCACTTTGAGAACCATTGATCTAATTGCTCTTGAATTCTGAGAACCAATACAGAGAAGCAGACTATAAAGTTACTACTTAATTTGTAAACCCCCCTCCAAACTCCAAGAATTATGAATAAAGGCTTTACTTTAACCACCACAGAAGAGTCACTCTCTCCCACTCTATTCCCAGGTTGAGTCAGTTTACAGACAAGGGCCATGCAATCATCTGACACGCACTTTATTGTATATCTTCCTTCAGCTTCTCCAAAGGGTCCTGTGGTCACTTACTAGGAGAAGAAGAAATACCTAGTCTATTCCGGACATTAGACACTATCCTTAAGCAACATTAATTTCCAGGGACCCAGAATGCCACTGTCATCTACAGAGTGGAGGTTTATCAGGGTCATGCAATAGATGGAGATTTAACCTGAGTTCACTTCACAGTAGGCTCAGTGAGACCCCATAGTTATTGCCCTAGTTTCTTAGAGTATTAATGGCACAGATTTACTCAACAATCTTCAGAATCCTCTCGCTGGGCCCTTGACCCATGGAATAAAACTATTCTAGTTGAAAAGATCAATTAGAAACCCCTGACTCGGTAAATGAAAAGCACTGCCTCATCCTTGGTAAAACTGACGACATAAATGCCATTATTATGGACCTGAAAAGATACAGGAGTGGGATTATTTTCACATCCTTACTTGATTGTCCTTTTGACAGTATTAAAAATGATAGATTTGGGATAATGACAGCAATTTATTGTAAGCTTAATCAGGAAATAATGACAACTGTAACTCCTCTTCTAGATGTGGTCTCTTTACTAAAGCAAATATATATATCCCACGGTGTAGGAATGCAACTGTTGATCTCTATCCCCCCAAACAGAAAATACGTCAAGTAGTTTGCTTTCACCTAGTGAGGAGAGCAGTTTACCTTAAGTGTATTGCCCCAGGGACACATCAACTTCCTGTCCTTGTGTCACACAAGTCCATCTGCAGGGACCTCGATTATCTTATCATCTCACAGAAGATCATGCTTTTCCACTACATTGATGAGATAGATTCCTGGGAGCAAAAAGTTGCTGGAGCTCGATAAGCATTTGCTCTATGACTGAGGATGCCAGATGTAGGGAGACAGATGCCCATGAAAATCCTAGGCTTGCTGCATCAGGGAGGATTTTTGAGGCTCCAGCAGTCTGGAGCATGATGGGATAACATTAAAAGCGGAGAACTTGTTTCTACATCTTGTAACCCCTGCCACTAAAGAAAAAGAAAATGCTTAGTGGACATGTTTTGATTTTATAGGAAACATATACTACATTTGGGTGTACTGTTTCTTTTGAAAGACACGCAGCTTTGAGTAGAACCAGGAGCAAGGGAACTCTCTCCAGCTGGTCAAGGCTGTAGTGATAGAGCAACAAACCTCCAAGGGTTTGTTGCAGATTATGACGTTGAAGGAAGCCTGTAGAAGGTCTCAGTGGGATCGTCACAGAGGAGATCCCTAAGGCTTGAGAGCAAGTAAAGGCACTATTCACCTTTGAAAAATACCTCCTGCTTGCTGGTCGACCGTGCTAAATACTGATGGTGGGACAACAGGCAACCAGACAGTCTCGACTCTTCAGAGTTATATTTTCTTTCTGTACCTTCTTCCCTATAGTGTCATGTTCACATTTTAACTACTTTTCCTCTTTCTCTCTCTTTCCCCCATTATTTTGTATAGAATGAATTGGTAGTAGTTTCCTTAACTACTACCATACCTTCATTCCTTTAATATCGAGTCCGTAGGATATTACAGGTAATATAGAATGTCAGTACAGTTATTCCTCTTCTAGAAGCAGAAGAGTCCCACTCAGACTTCCAGGACATGAGCTGGATGCAGTCCGTGATGAGATTCGGTGTTGCTGTCTTTTTGAGGAAGGAGTGAGGAATTGTATGATTGTATGAGGGACGGTTACATTTTGTCAGGCAGGAGCATTTCGGATGAAGAAGACTGTCTGTTAATGTTGGACAGCCAAAGGGGTGGATGGTGGTGGGCATTTGTTATTCCCACTAACAATATCTCAAACTCTTAGTGCTTCTCAGTGCAAAGTGCAATACCTAAAGCTCAGCGGCTGAAGGGGAATGTCTTCTCCTTACCCGTTCTGAGGCATGATCTGGAGCCTTGCTCTTGCCTATGTACCTGAACTTGAGTCTACAGCCAATCACAATTCCAAATGTCCAATATAATTTTAATAAATTCCTGTTGTACTTACATCCATTTACATAGTTATTTTCTACCGCATCTGAGAACCCTGTCCAATCTTCTCATTAAAACAACCTCCTGGCCATGATAATAAAGGAGGGGGATTCCTTGGATAGTAGCTACAAACATTTTTGTCACTGTAAAGGGATATCTCCCATTGTATATTAAATAAATTGACACTGTAATTCAAATATTGATCTCTTGTAAGTCTGGTCTGCGTGAGTCCATCCCTCTGAGCCTAGTCTCTGGGTACACTGGGTATAAAATCCAGTAGCTTTGTGACAGTCGACTCTGAGGTTCTGTTTTAGTAGTTACCTCTGATGCCCTATGATCTCTATCTCTTTCACCCTCAACTCAAAAATCCTGCCATCAATTGCTTCCTGGAGCTCACATCTCTAGGGTATGCTCAAGTGCATTTCCTCACTTATTTCCCTACAACAAGGCAGGCAGGCACTTTTATCTACAACCTAGAAGCGAACAATTAAAGTTAAGCTTTCAACCAGCTAGAGATAAAAGAACTAAAGTTAAGAGAAGGTACATTCAACAAATTAATAAGAAGCAGATCAGAACCTAAAACGTGGGTCTTTGGACTCATAGACCAGCCTACTGCAGAGGGTGCTTTGCTTCATTTATCTAATCCAAAGGGGGCACAGCAATGGAGGGATGCCTGTGTATGGAGCCAGTGCCATCCGTATCCATCAGCAAACACCTGTGGAGATCGTGGGAGAGACCTAGGTGAGCATGATTTATTTCCAGGTGGCTTGAGGGTTTCTACACCTTGTGTCCTCTGCTTGTTTTGTTTTGTTTCTGTTTCTGTTGCTCTGAGCTCCTAAGTTGTCTTTGCTCCGGTGTCTGGTACCTTTAATTCTCATTTTCATGTAACCTGAAGGTTGTCCTTGCTGTAGCCAGATTCATACAAAGTGAATGCCATGTTCACCAGTGCCCTGGGATTGACACACCAAGCCCATGTAAGATGTGGGAGATTTCTCTTTCCAGAATATAGATTAGTGAAGCACAGAGGCAAACTGGTGCAAAGAGGTTCTGTGTCAGCTAGTGAGAGACTTTTTCATCTCTTCACAAATGATTTATTGCCAAGTAGACAGTAGCAAAGTTATGCAGATCACCACAGGAACAAACATCTCATGAAAATAAACCTCTCATTGAAAGGCTCCTTTTCTGAAAGTCCACAGAAAGGGAGCCTAAACTTTCTAGGCTGTTCAGTTGCATGCTGTGAACGTACATGGTTTTATCCCTTTTAAGTTTGCTTTTAACTCCCACTGTATGACTTTATTCTAGTACCCACCTCAGTCTTCTAAACTGAAATTGCCACTTAATTTACATTGCCACCTAATCTGAAATTTACCAACAGACCATACTGCTTACATTACCCTTTCAGAAACTTAGAAGCCCCAAATATTTCTTTTCTTATTTTGCTCTTTGCATAGCAAATCATTTCCAGAGTTTTTTATATTGTTGATACTTTAAAACCAAAATTAGTAGGCTTCTATGGTGCATAAGCTGTCTTTTTCATCCTCTAAAGAGAACCAAGCAAGGTATTTTAGCAGCTCTTTACTCTTGCTGCTTCCTCTCAATGGCAGTGTTTTTCATTCATTCATTCATTCATTCACTCTTTCAATCAATTGGCATATTTTAATCTTCCGTTAAGGATTCAACCCTATATAAACGCCATTAATGGTGTTTACAAAGTAGACAAAAATGATCCCTTCTAATCAGGAGCTTACCACCTACTTGGGTTACGAGACACAACTAGAGCTCACATAGAATATACTGTAATCATATAAACACGTCCCTATGTGTTCAGAGAATATAAATTATCTGTGCATGTTGTTACATAATCTATAGGACACATCCTTTTAATTTGGGGGAAGATGAAGAATTTCCTCACTTGGCAGAATGCTTGAAGATCTAGAACAGGCTCTGTTGTTTGAAGGGCTCACTAATCACTGACAACACTTGTTATCCTGTACTGGCTGTGAGTTCTCTGTCAACAACCTGGGGGGCCCAGGACTTCCTGACTCAGCTGGTGGTCTCCCTACATTCCTGAAAACTGCTCTGACTCTCTTCCTTTCAGCTAGCGCTAGGAAGGCGAACTTCCCAATCACATGGCAGAAGATGGCAGAAGGTGAGCCAGCCACAGGAGCGCATCTCCATGAAACGCAGTACGACCACATGCTGTCTCTTTTCCAATCAGAGGGAGTAACTTTCTTCTTTCCAAGGGGGAAGGAACCATCTTTGTGGGGGAATCTATTAAGGATCTTTTTGGTATCTTCTGGATGAATTTTGTTTCTGGTTTTACTTTAAATACTAGCATTTCTTTTTGCAAAATTACAGCCTGCAATTTAAATAAACTTGCTTCTGGGCCACACTAATAATTTGAGTTCTCTGAAATTGATGTGGTGGAAGTAGAAAGATTACATATTCACATTTGAGGATTTTAACCACAAGCTGTAGACAGAAAACTTATTAGTTTAAATAAAGTTTTGGGGACTTTTCTGTGGTCCAGTGGTAAAGAATCCAACTTCCAATGCAGGGGACGTGGGTTCGATCCCTGGTCAGGGAACTAAGATCCCACATGCCATGGGGCAATTAAGCCCATGCGCCACAACTACTGAGCTTATGCACCTCAACTAGAGAGCCCGCGTGCAGCAAACTACAGAGCCCATGCGCTCTGGAACCCGGGCTCCACAACTAGAGAGAAGCCCGCATGCTGCAATGAAGAGCCCAAGTGCCGCAACAAAAGATCCTGCATGCCTCAACAAAGATCCCGCGTGCTGCAACTAAGACCTGATGCAGCCAAAAATAAATAAGTAAATCTTTAAAAAATAAATGAATAAATAGAGTTTTGATGGGCCCTCGTACAGTCTCCTCCAATATTACAGGTCATATGTTACTTTTATTTCTGACCTCATCAACCCATCTTCTTTCCTCTCCTCAAAGTTCAAGTCAAACCAAGGGGTGTGTAAATAGACTGTGGTTGACCACTTGAACCCGTGTTTCTTTCCTAGGGTTGACTCATCTAGCAAGACTAAATCATCTCAGATCTGGAATCTATTTTTTCTTCATACAAGAAAGTCTGTTCATTTCTATCGTCTCCCTGATAATGCCGATCAAATTCAGATAGGGCCCTCTGCTGTTAGGCTTCCCTTGCAAATGGCCTCAGCTGTTAGAGGCTGGCGTATTCCACCTCAGAGAATCCACAGCACATGCCATAATTCCAGTAAAGTTGAAGTCAGTCTGTCTGTCTATCTATCTAATGTATCTGTCCATCCTCTGCTCAAATATGTATCAATCACAAAGCCATGCCAAGCATAGTGCTGGGCATATAGATACACAGATGAATAACATGAAAACAGAGGTACTAGTGTAGTAGCGGAGAGATACAGGAAAACAGACTTATTATAGTACAGTATAAGCCTCTGTCTTTTGTTTTTTTTGTTTGTTTTTTGCGGTACGCAGGCCTCTCACTGTTGTGGCCTCTCCCGTTGCGGAGCACAGGCTCCAGACGCGCAGGCTCAGCGGCCATGGCTCACGGGCCTAGCCGCTCCGCGGCATGTGGGATCTTCCCGGACCAGGGCACGAACCCGTGTCCCCTGCATCGGCAGGCGGACTCTCAACCACTGCGCCACCAGGGAAGCCCTAGGCCTCTGATTTCTGGCTTATATTTTGGTGTCTAAGACAGAGTAGGCACTCAAGTCCTTATTGACCAAATTGGATGATAAATCACAGAAGCAAAGTGAGTGAGAGGGAGAGCTGTGGATGACAGCAGAGAGCATTCAGGGTGGGACTGGGTGGGTGGGGTGTGGACGGCGTGAGGCTCTGTAAGTACTATGTGGTTTTTACTCCAAGAAAGATGGGAAGCCATACACGTGTTTGGGCGGAGGAGTGTCACGTTCTGACTTAAATTTGAAAAGGGTCCCTCTGGTTACTGTGGGGAGAACAGACTGCAGGGGCCATAGGCAGAAGCAGAGAGAACAATTGGGATGCTACTGCAATAATCCAGAGGAGAGATGATGAGGCTTGAACCAGAGGTGCAGGCAGTGAGCGGCACTCAAATCTGGATGTATTTTGAAGGTATAGCCAATGGGATTTGCTGATGGATTTGATGTGGGCTGTGAGAGGAAGAGAAGAAAGAGTCAGGATGTCTCTAAGCTGTTTGGCCTGAGAACCCAGAAGCATGAAGTCCTCCGCCCCGAATATCTACCAGCTAGCTCTTACTTTCTTGAGTTTTCTGCCTAGGTGTCCCTTTATCATCAGAGAGGCCTTCCTTGACCACGTGTAGCAATCATTAGGGCTGTTCACACAAGCTCAGTTCTGTCTTCTTAGGAAGATGGAGGATTGCCCTTCCACGTCCTATTTAACTCAGGTGTGACCATGTGACTCATTTGGGCCAATGAAACGTGAGCAGATAGGACGTGCACCATTTTCAGGTGAAACCCTTAATGCTGGTGCATGCTTCCCCTCCTTTTCTCTAGCTTCTGTCAGAGCAATCAGAAATGTTTGCTTGGGAACTCTGCTCAATATTCTGTAATAACCTAAATGGGAAAAGAATTTGAAAAGGAATAGATACATGTATATGTATAACTGAATCATTTTGCTGTACACCTGAAAGTAACACAACATTGTTAATCAACTATGCTCCAATATAAGATAAAAATTTTAAAAAAAAGAAAAAAGAAATGTTCGCTTGGGCTTATCTTCAGAGTGAGGAACGTGGAGCTAAGTCCCAGCTGACCTTCTGTGATCATGTAGCATGAGCTAGAAGCAAATCTTTGTTATAAAACTAAGATTTTAGGGGGTTATTTGTTATTACAACATAACCCAGCCTATCCTGACTGATACATCACCCTAAATACAATAGAATTCTCAACCCCTTCCTCAGTGCCCCATCCCCCTCACTTTTACTACATGCTAACATAGTATACATTGATTTTCTTTCTTTCGTTTTTAATTTCCACCCCCCTCTTTTTGAATGAATGCTCCGTGAGGACGGACACCTGGTCTGATGTGTTCACTGCTATGTCCAGCACTTAGAACAATATCTGGTTCACAGCAGGTTGTTAGGCTGTACCCTGCAGGCCTGCAATCCCTGTACTTGCCCAACCACAAGACCAAAGAAAGAGCCCAGAGTCAGTGACAGAGACATCAGTGGTTTAATGGATGGGGGAATCTTACATGTCTGAAGCAAGGTCCTGGAGTGACACCCCACTGCGTGTGGCAGACGGTGGGCAGGACATGGCTGTGGTCTTTGCTACCAGGGGAAGAGGGAGATGACCAGTCATAGGGGGAACTGATGTCAGGTTGGCTCATGGGTTGCCAGGGAAACCAGCAGAGGGGTGCACCTCACTGCTCCTTTGATAAACTATCATAATGGAGATAGTTCTGATCTAAAGATTAGAACAATCACTAGCTGGGGCCGGGGGCAAGTACACAGGCATTTACTGATTAGGCTCTGTGATTCAGAGGGAAGGTTGGTCAGGTGAGTAGGGTGTAGGTGAAGAAGAGACTGGTCGAGTAGGGGATGTACAGAGAGCAAGAGAACAGCCATCTTGTGTGGCCTGCTCATACAAAGATGCGAAGGAAACACTAGTTCTGTGAATGGATAAAATGCCTGGGATATCAGGGATCACTTTCCAAAACAGAGAGCATTGAAGCTGTATCTCCGCGGGTGCATAGGAGTTTCCCAATGGGAGGAAAAAGCCTATGCAAAGATCTGGCACATCCAGGGAACCCTAAGGAGTTCAGCATTGTTAGCATGTCGGCTGAGTCAAGACAGCTGTGGAAGGAATTAGGATTTGGCGAGATGGAGTGATAGAAGGAAGATGAGGCTAGAGAGATAGGTTGGATCCAGTTTCGGAAGGACCTTCTATGCCCTCCTAATACTCTTGGACTTTGTTTTTTGAGCAGTGAAGAGCCAGTTAAGTTTTTAAATCAGGAAGTGACAAGATCAGTTTTGATTCTGCCTGAACAAATTACTTTCAGGGAGCAATCTCTGCCCAGCTAGTATTTTCATTTCTCTTTGCCCACTGTAGCTATGTCACCCTTCATCAAATCATTCATTCACTATTTTTTCCCAACAAATGTTTACTGCTTGTTATGAGCAATGTACTATGTAAGGGGCATGGAGAAGTAGCAGGAGCAAAAGACACTCCTTGCCTTAAATGAGCTTCCCCAATCTGGGGTTCAAAACTAACAAACATAAAGGGTGACTGTACAAGCCCATGTGAGCAAAATCCTGCATTGGGTTCTCTGGCTTCCGTGAACCTTTCTTTCCATCAATAGATTCACTCCTGTTCCACGTATGAAATACTCGAAAGCTCACTTTGCCATTTCACATCATTCTCTTCCAAAAGAAACCATCATTATGACCGTCATTGCTATCACCAGCCTCACAGTCATCATATCATCCTCACAGAAGAGCAAACATTAACATTTATCTAACACTTCACAGTTTACAAATCACTTTGATATACATGACCTCATTTAACCCTTACAAGAACCCTATGAAGTCTTATTATCTCCACCTTACAAATGAGAAACCAAACCAAAACAAAGCACCAGATCTGAGAAGCTGTAACTTGTCCAAAGTCACATACTCAGAAAGGCCTGGAATCCAGGTCCTGTGAACAGAGAGGAGTACGAAATGGTCCACCCTCCACGTGCAGATTTTCTAGCCTCTAGGTTCCCACTTTGTTTGTTTCTCCCTCTGGACAACAAATATTTCCTGAGCATCTATGTCAGACACAGCCTTGGGACTGCAGACGGAATGGTAAAGAAAACACACCCAGTCTGTGCTTTCTTGGAACTTAGCAGAGCTTACAGTCTGGCTTTCCCTTGTACTGTCACTCCTGATAAATTGGTGAGGGAGATCTTCATCTCAGTTGGTCCAAGGACAGAACAGGCACCCTGCCACGGTTTCTCCATCTCTGCAGTGGCCCCCTCTTTAGCTGGTGTGTTTGTCTCCTCCCAATTCAACACAAACGTGTTTGGTCCTGCTGTCCCTGCCCTTGTCCTGCCTCGCTAGCTACTAGACAGTAGCCCTGTCTCGCTGGCAGGGGACGTTAAGCTGCCTGACCCTCAGATGTCCTAACTGTCCTAAGTAACAGGCAGAAGTTCCTCAGAAAGTCTGCGTCACTTGTCCCTTTCCTCACCACACCTTCCTCTCGGTGGCCTGAGCTGCAGGAGTCTTGATCACCTCCCAGGGCTATTGCGCACGCAGCCAAGGGGCAGAGCTCGGTCACCAAGGGGCAGAGCTCGGTCACCAAGGGGCGGAGCTCAGTCACCAAGGGGTGGAGCTCGGTCACCAAGGGGTGGAGTTCAGGCTGGAAGTACCACCGTCACTAGGCTTATCATTCTGCCCTGAAAGCATTTTGCAATTTTTTCCAGATGCCTCCTGGTCAGCAAGCCTAGTTCTCTGATCAGAAAGGTCCCCACTTCTGACCCTGCTATCTCTTGGTCCTTAGTGCCTGTCCTCCTGCTTTTCCTTCAGGGCTGGGCTGCCCAGAGGGCGCTACATTCTGTAGGTACCCAGTAATAATTCCTTAGCACTGACATTCCTCATGCCCCTGGAGATGTCTGCAGGTGACAGCATAGCCTTCTGACTCCAGCCTGTAGGAGGCTTCCTCCCCTGCTATGAAGATACTATCTAAAACAGGAATAAAGAATTTCTAGCCAGGGACTAGACCTTTGATCTGAAAGGTGAAATTAACGATGGCCAGTGAGGCCTGAATTACCAGACCATGGTAGGTAATTAAATGACAATAGCAGAGGGGATCTGTGGGTGTCCTTCCTTGCAGGGTTCTCATAGTCATCACAGGTCATGCTTTCTCACTTTCTGTTTGATCCATTTACTGACTTGGGTGGCTTCAGAAGCTGGGAACTGAGAACTCAACTGGATGGCACTGGACAGCTCCTGTCAGGGGAGGTGACACAGGCATCTGTGGGGTTCAGGTTGTGCCTCGGTGTAGTTCTGCACCAAATAGTCTCTCCCTTCACCTATCGGTGGCCTTTGCCAGTGGGATTAACTTGAGCACCTGAAAATTCTCCACCCCTAAATCCTAAAAGCCTAATCTTCCCCTGGTGCAGGGGTGAGGAGTGGGAAGGGAGCTGCTCTCAACAGAAACAAAAGGATTTGTTTGGAAATCCTGGAAAGTGAGATGGAAGCAGGCAGAGCAGAGCATAACTTCTTGTCTGGAAAATGAACATGATGAAGAGATGAAACTCCATGCCACAGGCAGCAAGAGTGGTGGAAGATAGGACGGTTATATGTGTTTCTTTTTTAAAAATACAAATGACTGTATTTCTGATTATCATTACAAACTCACTGTGGAAAATTTGGAAAATAAAAAAAGAACTACAAAGAAAATACCCATGGGACTTCCCTGGTGGCGCAGTGCTTAAGAATCCGCCTGCCAATGCAGGGGACACAGGTTCGATCCCTGCTCCGGTAAGATCCCACATGCCGTGGAGCAACTAAGCCTATGTGCGACAACTACTGAGCCCGTGTGCCACAACTACTGAGCCGCATGCTGCAACTAATGAAGCCCACATGCCTAGAGCCCATGCTCTGCAAAAGGAGAAGCCACCGCGATGAGAAGCCCGTGCACTGCAACAAAGAGTATCCTCTGCTCGCCGCAACTAGAGAAAAGCCCACATGCAGCAACGAAGACCCAACCGTGCAGCCAAAAATAATAATAATAATAAATAAGTAAAACAAAAAGAAAATAATAATTGTATGTAACATTTTGAAATGTTGCTTTTCACTTTTTCCTCAGTCTGTAAATACATAAATAAAACTACTCTCCTGTTTTTGAATATATAAAATATTTTCAGTTTTATAAGTAACTTGGTGATGAACATCTTTGTTCCTAAATATTTCTCTAAATTACTTCATCATGGTGCTTTTCTTCATAACAGAGAATGAAAACATCCCAAGAGGAGGTGAGAGTGGGTCTTTCAGGAAGTTGGGTGGAGGGGGGACCCCCTGGGAGGAGGGCAGAAATGTCAGGGTTCATAGACGTCAAAAGTTTGTGTGCACTTCTTTCTCTTGTGTGCTTATACTATTACAGTTTCAGACAATAGTCGACTTTGTGGAATAAGAAATCATACAAAAATCCATGTGATTCACATTTCCATTCTTTTCTCTTTAGCTTGATTTTATTTGGCAATTGGCCGAAGGCTTCATTGCCTGGAATATTACTGTGTCCACAATCTGCCCAGCCCTTTTCTATCACAGCAGGGCAAGACGGGAAGCTAAAATTGACATTTCCCAGGCCTCCAAGTACTTAGGCTTCAGGATGTGGTTTGGAGGCTGCCAATCAGACGCGCTCCTGGTAGAACGGGGTTTGGAATGAACCAGGAGGCAGAGGGGGAGAAAAGGAGGAAGGAGGCGTCCATTTTGCATTACAAATAAGGCTTAAGTTCCATCTGCCCTCCCCTCCCCAATCCTGGTTCCCATCGCACCCCAACCTGGAGGGAACCAGTGTTATCAGTCTGCTGTGCATCCTTCCCTCCCCGTTTCCGTCCTTTTTCCCAATATACCTATATACATACATATACTCTATTTTTGTTTTGACTCTCCATTTTTTTAATGTGATAAAATATGCATATCATAACATTTACCATCGTAACTATTTTTAAGTGTACTGTTCAGCGGTATTAAATACATGCATAGTGCGCATCCATCACCACCCTCCATCTCCAGAACTCTTTCCTTCTTCACAAACTGGAACTCCATATCTATTAAACATTAACTCCCCACTCCCCAAGTCCCTGGCAACCACCATTCTACGCTCCATCTCTGTGATTTGGACTATTCTAAGTACCTCATGTAAGAGGAGCCATACGGTGTTTGTCTTCTTCTGGCTGACTTATTTCACTTAGCATAATGTGCTGAAGGTTCATCCACGTTGTAGCACATGTCAGAATTTCCTTCCTTTTTCTTCTTCTGATAAATTTATTTATTTATTTATTTTTGGCTGCGTTGGGTCTTCGTTGCTGTGCGGGCTTTCTCTAGTTGTGGCGAGCGGGGGCTACTCTTTGTTGCGGTGTGCAGGCTTCTCATTGCGGTGGCTTCTCTTATTGCAGAGCACGGGCTCTAGGTGCGTGGGCTTCAGTAGTTGTGGCACGTGAGCTCAGTAGTTGTGGCACACGGGCTTAGCTGCTCTGCGGCACATGGGATTTTCCCAGACCAGGGCGCGAACCTGTGTCTCCTGCATTGGCAGGCAGATTCTTAACCATTCTGAGCCACCAGGGGAGCCCTCCTTCCTTTTTAAGGATGAATAATATTCCTTTGTATTTATATACCACAGTTTGCTTCTCCATTGCTTGGGTTGCTTCCATGTTTTAGCTATTGTGAATAATGCCGCTATGAACATGGGTGTACAAAACTCTTCAAGACCCTGCTTGCTGGGTATCAATGGGCTGAGGCCTGTAATGCGTATCACAGTCTCTGGCATATTGTCAGTAATGTATGGTGGCCCTTACTATTCCTACTCTACCACTCTAAGCTCATCTATAGATGGGGTCATTCTAGGACAGTCCTGTGGGATTGAGATCATTTTGTTACTACTGCACGTTGTGTCCGCTTTTCAGAGATGCATTTCTAAATGGCCTTTTGAAAGAAGCCCATCGTACTGTGGGTTCCTATCTCATAAGACCACTTGATGCTTTTAATTTAATATACTGAATATGTGCATGAGTCATGCTAAATTTTTCCTGAAAAAAACACTTCTCCATGTATCTGCAGATACCTACGCTTTTCAACGTTTTTGCATGTAAGAGAATAAAATTAAGTTAATATCATCAAAATGGCCATTTTCAAATGAAGTGAATTGTGCTTGTTAGCATGTTCTGTTTAAGGAAAAGGAATATCTGAAGGAATATCTGGTTCCATTTTAAAAGAGGCTTTTTGAGTAACTCAGGCTATCATGGAATGGAGAGAGAATGTGATTGGGAGTCGGGAGCCCCACTCACCCTTGCCCATTATCAGCAGTGAAAGACCCTTAATATTTCTTATATTTATATTTACCTCATAAGGTTGTTAAGAAGATTTAACAAGATGATGTATGGAAGTACTGCGCACACAGCCATCCTTAAATACTGTTCATTCTTGTCTTCCTTCTAGTGGTATTCTGAATTCACCATCAATTTCTCGAGTATCAGCTCTGTGATAGCAGGCACTTTTATAAGCTGCGGGGTAAAGGGACACATCAGAAAGCCAGTCCCACCTTCAGAGGGTTTTTATTTATTTATTTATTTATTGACCTTGCCATGCGGCATACGGGATCTTAGTTCCCCAACCAGAGATCTAACCCATGCCTCCTGCAATGGAAGCAGGGAGCCCTAACCACTGGACCACCAGGGAATTTTCCAGAGCGTTTTTAAACTAATGAGAAAGGCCATGGCTAAGTGAACTTAAGAGAATGATAAGTGCAATAATAATATTATAGCTAGGATCCACATGTCCCAGCAGAGGAAATAAGAGGGGCCTTCACAGAGGTGCTGCTTTAGCTGGGTCTTGAAGGATGAGAATGAGTTCACCAGGCAGGTAAGAAGGACAGGTGTTAGAAAAGCAAAGACAGAAAGAGCATGGAGTGTTCTAAAACTGCTGAGTACTTTTCTTTCTTCTAGAGAATGCCTGGCCCAGAATTCTCACAGTCTCTCCTTTGTCTGGCATCTGTTCAAATCCCTGGGCATTGCATTCAATAGAAAAGCCAAGAAATATTAATGCCCATCACAGGCTGGAGCTTGGAGCTCCATACATGAGCCCAGGCCTTCACGTCTACCTGGAAAAGGCTTAGCTCGTCCTTTTCTTTTTTTTCACGGAGAGAACTAAGTAAATCACCATGGTGGTGTCTGGCAGTCCTGCCTGTCACTATTGATCATGAGAGAGTTTTCTCTCTGGAATCAGATCATTTAATCTCATTTCTAAAAGTGGTGTTCAGGTGTTGGATGGGTGGATGCTGCTAATAATAACAAATGATCCATGATTCTTCCAGCAAATATAGGAGGAAATCACCCAGTGGACAGAAAAGTCTGTTCCTCCAGGTCCATTTAATAAAGAAAATTCCAGAGCATGAATCAGTTTGTCATTCAAAGTGGCCATTCCCAAATATAGTTATGTCCTTAACTTATGTCCCTATACTCTTGTATAAACCTCTGGCATCTGCCAGCTGCTGCTACTGAGACAGGAATGTTTATGTCCAGGCAGAAGGACAAAAACATGATAGAAAACGAACAGGCTGAAACCAGTAAGAAATACTGGAAGAAAAAAAAAGCACAATCAAGGTCTGCTGTATATTTTAAAAGAAATTCCAGTCCAGTTGTAGCTGAGAGATGACTCATCCTGTCCACAGAAGCACCAAGAGGAATGAAGCAGGAGGCATGAACAAAAACAAGATTCTGTTTTACATAATTCTCATTTTCATGCAAAGAGCTCTTCAAACAGCTCATGAAATTAGCAAGCAATTTAACTACCTCATTATTTAGAGTGTCAGGCAAAGTGCACGAGATTTTTCTAGATAAGGATTATGACAGCTGGTCAGTAAGAAAACTGTCATAGACCGTATCCTGCTATCCAGAACACCAGGGAAGTGTCAAAGCTCCTTAAAAAGATTGGGACGAGCGACGCATACAAATCCTTCGGTTGCAACAGACACCGTTCAAATGACCTCGGAGAAGGGGGACTAGGGAGTTATCAGTGATTCTCAAACTTGGCTACACGTTCACCTCACCTGAAGAGTTTTTAAAACTACTGAGATCCGGCTCTCACTCAAGTGATTTTCATTTATTCAGTGTGGGGTGTGACTCAGGCATCAGGATTTTTTAAACTTCCCAGGTAATTCTAATACACAGCAGTGTTTGAGAACCACTAATAGAAATATACAACAACCGGAACTGTAACAGAAATGCCAGGAAGCAAAACAATCAAGGTTACCGCACTGCACAGCTTCAGGGAGCATCAGTCACCAGGCGTTCTGTGTGAATGGCGCCCCCTAGAGCGCAACTCCAGATGTGTAAGCCTGCGGTGTACTGACAGTCCCTGCATCCCTTTCCTTCGGGGACAAACAGATTGTTACTGAAGTCTTGAACGCTGCCTCGTGCTCTTTCACTATAGCTATGTTCCTAATCACCCAAGTCTCTCCATTTCCGAATCTCAAATCCCTAAGAAAGGAATTTAATATATCCAGCTCAGCTTTGTATTTTTTTTTTTACATCTTTATTGGAGTATAATTGCTTTACAATGGTGTGTTAGTTTCTGCTTTATAACAAAGTGAATCAGTTATACCTATACATATGTTGCCATATCTCTTCCCTATTGCGTCTCCCTCCCTCCCACCCTCCCTATCCCACCCCTCCAGGCCGGCACAAAGCACCAAGCTGATCTCCCTGTGCTATGCGGCTGCTTCCCACTAGCTATCTGCCTTACGTTTGGAAGTGTATATATGTCCATGCCTCTCTCACTTTGTCACAGCTACCTTGTCTCTTGTGGACTAGTGTCCTGAAGTTGGCTCTCCCACCTCAGAGGCACAGCACTGACTCCTGGCTGCAGCACCAAGAGCCTTTCATCCACACGGCTCAGAATAAAAGGGAGAAAAAGTAGAAAGAAAGAATTAGTAGAAGTAGAAAGAAAGAAAGAAGGAAGAAGGAAGGAAGGAAGGAAAGAAGGGAGGGAGGGAGGAAGGAACAAAGGAAGGAAGGAGGGAAAGAAGGAAAAAAACAAAGAACATAAAGTAAAATAAAATAAAGATAAAATATAATAAACTTATTAAAATAAAAATTAACTATTAAGAAAAAAAATTTTTTAAAAAACGGAGGGATAGAACCCTAGGACAAATGGTGGAAGCAAAGCTATACAGACAAAATCTCACACAGAAGCATACACATACACACTCACAAAAAGAGGAAAAGGGAAAAAATCATAAATCTTGCTCTTAAAGTCCACCTCCTCAATTTGGGATGACTCGTTGTCTATTCAGGTAGTCCACAGATGCATGTACATCAAGTTGATTGTGGAGCTTTAATCCGCTGCTTCTGAGGCTGCTGGGAGAGACTTCCCTTTCTCTTCTTTGTTCTCACAGCTCCCAGGGGCTCAGTTTTGGATTTGGCCCCACCTCTGCGTGTCGGTCGCCGGAGGGCATCTGTTCTTTGCTCAGACAGGACTGGGTTAAAGGAGCCGCTGATTCGGGGGCTCTGGCTCACTCAGGCCGGGGGTGAGGGAGGGGCACGGAGTGCGGGTGGAGCCTGCGGCGGCAGAGGCCGGCGTGATGTTGCAGCAGCCTGAGGCGCGCCGTGCGTTCTCCCGCAGAAGTTGTCCCTGGATCCCGGGACCCTGGCAGTGGCGGGCTGCACAGGCTCCCCAGAAGCGGGGTGTGGATAATGACCTGTGCTCGCACACAAGCTTCTTAGTGGCGGCAGCAGCAGCCTTAGCGTCTCATGCCCGTCTCTGGGGTCCGCGCTTTTAGCTGCGGCTCGCGCCCGTCTCTGGAGCACCTTTAAGCTGGGCTGTTAATCCCCTCTCCTCGCGCACCAGGAAACAAAAGATGGAAGAAAAAACCTCTTGCCTCGGGGCTTCCCTGGTGGCACAGTGGTTGGGCGTCCGCCTGCTGATGCAGGGAACGCGGGTTCGTGCCACGGTCTGGGCCCGTCTCTGGTGCCGCGGAGCGGCTGGGCCCGTGAGCCATGGCTGCTGAGCCTGCGCGTCCGGAGCCTGTGCTCCGCGGCGGGAGAGGCCGCAACGGTGAGAGGCCCACGTTCCGCAAAATAAATAAATAAACATAAAAAATTAAAAAAACAAAAACAGTCTCTTGCCTCTTAGGCAGGTCCAGACTTTTCCCCCGACTCCCTCCCGGCTAGCCGTGGCGCACTAAAACCCTGCAGGCTGTGTTCACGCCGCCAACTCCAGTCCTCTCCCTGCGCTCCGACCGAAGCCCGAGCCTCAGCTCCCAGCCCCGCCCGCCCCGGCGGACGAGCAGACAAGCCTCTCGGGCTGGTGAGGGCCGGCCGATCCTCTGTGCGGGAATCTGCCCGCTTTGTCCTCCGCACCCCTGTGGCTGTGCTCTCCTCTGCAGCTCCGAAGCTTTCCCCCTCTGCCACCCGCAGTCTCCGCCCGCGAAGGGCCTTCCTAGTGTGTGGGAACCCTTCCTCCTTCACGGCTCCCTCCCACTGGTGCAGGTCCCGTCCCTATCCTTTTGTCTCTGTTTATTCTTTTTTCTTTTGCCCTACCCAGGTACGTCGGGAGTTTCTTGCCTTTTGGGAGGTCTGAGGTCTTCTGCCAGCGTTCAGTAGGTGTTCTGTAGGAGTTGTTCCACGTGTAGAAGTATTTCTGGTGTATCTGTGGAGAGGAAGGTGATCTCCGCGTCTTACTCTTCCGCCATCTTGCCCTCGTCATCTCCAGCTCAGCTTTTAAAGACACATGACAAAAATTAGGACACTTTGAGAGTGAAAGGGTGCTGTTAATAACACTGGACAGGAGGTATAAACTGGAACAGTTCCAGGCAGAGTGGCACATATGGCCACCCTACTATGATTTAAATTTTGATAGAAAAGAGGGGGGAAAGACCTAGATAAAATTTCAGGGTATGGATATGAAAAGTAATCTTGTGTTATAGATATAGTCGGAAGAACCATAGTGAAGACGAGGATGTGAATAAATATACTCAGGGAACTTCTCCTATACAGGGTAGAAATTCCTGGACATGAGGGTCCCCTCATTGTGGCAGTTCTGGATGTGCAAATTGCCCACCTAAAGTGTAGCAGTTTCCTAATTAACAAACTACCACAAACTTGATGGCTTAGAACAATAGGAATTGATCCTGTCACAGTTCTGGAGGCTAGAAGCCCGAAATCAAAGTGCCCCTAGGCTCTGGTGATGAAGACTCTAGGGGAGAGTCCTTCCTTGCTTCTTGCAGCCTCTAGTGGTTCCAGGCAGTCATTGGCTTGTGGCTGCATCGCTCCAAAATTTGCTTCTGCCTTCACATGGCCTTCCCTTCTTTTCTGTCCATGTCGTGTCCTCTTCTGTCTCTTATAAAGACACTTGTCATTGGATTTAGGACCCACCCTGCTAATTCAGTATATCTCATTTTGACATCCTTAATTTAATTACATCGGCAAAGACCCTTTTTCCAAATAAGGTCACATTCACAGGCTCCAGATGGACATTTCTTTTGGGGAGCCACCATTCAATCCACCACAGCAAGTGTGGACCTCAGAGTCAGCGTCACCTAAAACAATATGGCCTGAAGATGAGGGAGTGCTCAAGAATCCATTTTCAGGCACCATATGTCAGATTCTATGTTGCCAGTAGTAGGAAACCCATCTAAAATTGGCCTAAACAATAAATCAAACTCACAGGCTCATGAAAAGTCAAGACAGAGGGCTAGCTTCAGGTGAGGCTTGAATCAGCAGCTCAATCATGTTTCATTCCAAGCCTCTAGTTTGCCCTCTGTAGAGCTGCTTCCTCATAGAGCTAGCTTTTTACTTGTGTTCCGACAGTGGCAGCCTGTAGCTCCTGGGGCTGCAAGTAGTCTTGTCCAGGATCTCCAGGAAAGGAGAGTCCACTTTTCAGTAATGCAAACTGAATCACTGGAATTAAAACTTTTTTGGCTTTCATTGGTCTGACTTGGCTTAAGGTGATAGGATACTCTGATTGGCTTAAGTCAATTGGGACTCACCTCTAGAGTTGGGATGGGGTCAATCCAACTCAAACCTCATGGCTGAGACTTAAGATACTATTAACAAGAAGGAAAGTAATGAAGATTCTGGAGACAAAACCAGCCTCACAGAACCATTACAGGTATCAAAGAACGAAAATGAAAAACTAATATTTTCTGAGTGCTTATCACGCACCATGCACTACACATGAATTAGATCATATGTTTGCAACAGCTATAAGAGGTACTATAATGATCCCCATTTTACAGATCAGGAAACAAAGACATGAGGTGTTAAGTAGCTTACTCACAGTCACACAGCTAGTAAGTGTATCATTCTGAAGGCACCGAGGACTGTCACGATTAAAATTTATCTTAGAAATATCATTCTGGCAGTACCATGGAGAAAGAATCGGAAGGACAAGAGGGGCTGTTGGGAGCCCAGTAATCCATATAAGCAGCAATGAGGACCTGAACCAGCGCATGGCAGCAAGGAAAGGGAGAAGTAACCAGTGTGAGAAATACCAAGGAAGTAGAATCAGTGGACTTGGTAACTGCATGTGAAGGGACAGTATAGGAATCATTGATGAGCCCCAGGTCTCCAACTTGAGTGAGTCAGCTAATTCACTGACATTAACTGAAATTGAATAACATTATAGCTTATATTTATAGAGGGCTTACTTTGTACCAAGCACTTCAAAGTTCATTGTTCATTTCATCTTTGCAACATTCTTCTAATGCTAAATGACAAACAACCACAAAATCTCGGTAGCACTCATCAATAAGCATTTATTTAGCCAGTGTGTGTCTGTGAGTAGGAGACAGAGGTCAGCTAAGGCACAGCTGAGGAAGTTAGGCTCTGCCTCACCTGTCTCTCGTCCTCCTCTTGGGACCAGCAGGTGAAACAGACCTCTTTTACCAGATAACAACACTTATTGCAAAGATGTACCTAAACTAAGATAGTGTGATATTGGCTTAGGGACAGATAAATAAAGCAAGGGAAGTTTTCCCAAGAAAGGGTTGGTAAGGGCACGAAGAAATGGAAACTTTGTTATTGTGATTGGCATTGTAAATCAATACAACCATTTTAGAGAATGATTCGGCAATATCTAG
The DNA here is from genome assembly GCF_003031525.2 of Neophocaena asiaeorientalis asiaeorientalis. NCBI lineage: Eukaryota > Metazoa > Chordata > Mammalia > Artiodactyla > Phocoenidae > Neophocaena > Neophocaena asiaeorientalis. The sequence goes on along the minus strand of NW_020174268.1, from coordinate 5,704,429 downwards.
TAAAGTTAAAGGTGTCTATAACCTGTGACCCACCAATTCCAATTATTCTTACAATTCAGTAGTTAGAGTGAAAGAGCTAGTCCTACACGTATCAATATTTTAAAATCTCAAAAATAATATTATTGAGCGAAGAAAGCAATTTACAGAATGATCAGTGTCGTAGTATATCATTTTTATACTGCCAAAATAGTTCAAAACAGCACTAAGTCTTGATTATGGATTCATACATATGTAGTCCATGTTTAAGAATACTGAAGATGATAAACATAAAAATTCAAGATAGTGGAGAGAGAGAGGAATGAGATTGTGGAGCCCCTGCCCCCAAGGAATCTTAAACCGTATCTGTAATTTACTTCTTAAGAAAAATAATCTGGGAACAATATAGCAAAGTGTTAACATGTGACAAAGCCGGGTGACAGAGGACAGACGTTTGTTATATTAGTCCCTCTACTTTACCGGAAGCGTAAAATATTCACAGTATATTTTTGAGATCTTTGGCGAGACAGGACCGGGAAATATGCATTTTATTCTGCCCTCATAGCAGGCATGCCAGAAACTTGCTCTCAACTCAGGATGATGGAGCTTTCAGGAGAGGGTGATTTCAGAAGGTATTTCTTGCGAGACAGCAAGCTCGCTGCGGTGCTTTTGTCCCCATGGAGAGCACTAAATTGACCCTCTGAGCAGTGAGTTGACACTGCATCTCTATAGTTTAAAAATGCACACATCTAAATCTGCAAGGGATTTAGGACAGTGGGTGAGAGCTCCAGCCCTGTAGTGCCACACGCCTAAAGGAAGACAAACGGCCTGAAGTTAACTGTGAGAAACTTGCTGAAAGCTGGGTTCCTCCCTAGACGAACCCCCAGCTATCACTGAGAACCAGAGGGAGCATCAAGATGGGGGCCAGAGGGACTGCCCCCCACTCCTTGCTACAAATGAGGGTCTTCAGTCAAGTACCCGCAGGCTCCTGAAGAAGCCCCGTGGGGGACATTGCAAATGTCCCTTTAACAGCTTCAGCGATCTCCAGGGCGTCCCAGACTTGCGTTCCGTCTTGGAACGTAGCTGAGACTGGGGGCCAAGAACTGGGATTGCATAGAGCCCGCTCCTGCCCTTAAATATGGGCCAGTTGTATGGTTTAAGGCAGGCGTCCCCACTCCCGGGGCTACAGACCCCTACCGTCCGGGGCCTGTTAGGAGCTGGGCCACACAGCAGGAGGTGAGCAGCGGGCGAGCGAGTGACGTTTCATCTGCCGCTCCCCATCGCTCGCATTACCGCCTGCACCATCCCCTCACCACCTTACCTGAAAAATTGTCTTCCACGAAACTGGTCCCTGGTGCTGAAAAGGCTGGGGACCGCTGGAAACTTTAAGGTATTCCACTCTCCATCCTGAGAACAAACAGGATATTTAAGATTTCATTCATTCAGTAAAATTTGGAATGGTGAGCATCTCTTTTGTGCCAGGCACTGGGCTGGACTGCACAGCCAAGGATGAGCAAGTTGGGCCCTCAGGGAGCTCATCGTCCAGTGCGGGAGGCAAACAAACGGGTAAAATGCAGTAAGAGAAATGATCCGGTGGTAGCTGTGACAGAGTCCCCTGGGAGCAGAGCGTAAGAGCGCATGGAACACGGATGGTGGCCATTGGGGTTCCGCAGAGGAAGCACCGTCTGAGCTGATGACAAGTGGCTGGTAGGGCATGAGCAAAACCTGGGCACGTGAGAGAGCAAGGTGAGCTGGGACCCTGCTGCCCTTGAAAGAAGAAAGAGAGACAAGAGGGATTCCCAAAGCTTTCGTGGCAAGCAGTACGGTACTCTAACAACCACGAGCTGAAGCCTGTTTGGGCTGGAGAGTTCTAACTGTGGAGGCTTCCAGCTTGGAACAGTGAATGCCTTGGTTTGTACTCAGTCATGGAGGGCCAGCGGCCAACACCTGTTTGATGGAATTGTTTATCCTTTCGTCCCTCCCCCTTCCGTGTAACCTCAGGAGACACCTTAGCTCCTGGAATGTCCAGCCAGGCAGTTTGTTCACCAAGCGGTCTGGATGTACCTGGGAGGAGAAGAGGCAGGAGAGAACCTTCCAGAGCATTCAGGAGTCCTGCCGGCCACCTCAGACTTCCTGCGCGCTGTGGAGTTAGAATGCTGAGATCTGAATGCTGTCTCTGGCTTCTAGCTGTGTGCCTGGAGACAAATTATGTAACCTCTCTGAGCCTTAGTTCTCTTTTTGTCAAGTGGGACTGTTAATAATTGGGTGGCTGTAAGGACTGAACGAAGTAAAGCATGTAAGGCAGAGAGCACTGTGCATATTAAATACTTAATACATGTTCATTATCATTAGTGTTAATATTGGGTCCACGCTTCTGATACCTTTTTAAAAAATTCCATGCCTTTTCAATGCTTTTCCACTCTGTCTTCTGCATACAGCCACTAGATAGACCCCATCCAGCTTTGCTTCCTGTGTTTGTATTATGAAAAAAGTAGGCATATTGGATATTCTTTCTCAAACCAGGGCTGCTCCCCTGGAGATCCTGATGCCAGTCTCCCACCTTCACCCCCACCACTGGTTGAGAAACCCCGATTGGGGTCACTGTAGGCTTTTAAGCAGGGGAGACACACAACTAGATGAGGCTGCTTGCAGTATCACTTAATTATCTTGGGATCAGTATTGTAACATGTGTCTGAAATAGTTTATATGCTCTTGTGTCTTCATTGGTCAACTGCCTGAATTTTTTATTTCTGGGGAGATTACACTCAAGATTCCCGTGTCTGTTGTACTACTTTGGGTCCAGGGACGTTATATTTTACACGTTGTTGAAAGAAGCCCTTGTCGTTTTCTGGGCTAACACTCCCTGGATGAGTGAGATATTTGCTTCCAAGCACCGCGGCCTCTGCAAGCCCTCTAAGGGTCAGGCTGCTCTTCTCTCCGAGGGTCCCCGGCTCGGCTGCCACCTAATGGTGAGTTTTGTGAGTAAAAATTGGCTCTTGAGAAACACTTCAAGTGCGCCCTTGGAAATAGACCCTCTGTGGCTGTGAGTCATTCCGGATGACGGCTCAAAAGATATTTACTCATCTTTTAAAAGATGACTAACCGGCTGCTGGCCGACTGGAGGCTGTCTTTGAAAAACAATCCGATTTTGTTTTCTTCCAATATGAATTTCAGGATTTTCTAAACAATTAATGATTTTTCTCTTCAAAATCCACCCTGGCAGAGAAAGGACTAGGCCAGCATTGGGGGAGGGGAGGGTGTATTGCTAATGTTTGTCAAGCCTTTAGAAAGTGCTGAGTTCTGTTGTAAGCACTAAGAACATCTCACTTAATCCTTATTTCAATCCTGAGGTAAGTACTGTAATAAAAACAAAGCTAATAATTATTATTTACTGTCATTGTTGTGGTTGTTATTTTATAAATGAGGGAGTTAAGGTTTAGGGAGGTCTAACATCACTTAGCTAGTAAGTGGCAGGACTGGGATACTAACACAGGCCCGTCAGGCACCAGTAGCTGCGTTCTTGACCATTCTACTCCTTAATGATGTCTTCACTTCTCTGCACCTGCCGGCTTCCAACATCAGCTCATCCTGCAAATATCTGTCAAGGCCCTAAATGTGCATTCTATTGAATATTGGTTATCAGCTATGATCCAGACACAGACTGTTCCCTCATGGAGAAAAGAGAAAATGTGATATAGATTGATAAATGCTGTAGTGAGGTAAGTACAGGGTGCTGGGAGCCAATATATATGAGTAGCTTGTGGTATAACCTGGGGGCAATCAGGATAGACTTCCTGGAGGAAGTGACCAAGTTAATTCCTATTGGATGAATGGGAATTAGGCAGGCACAAGGAAGGAGGGAATTAGAGAACGACGTTTCAGACAAAATAAGCAGAAAACATGAGTGACCAGAGGTCCCATGTGCTGAGCACTGGGGAAACGCTCTTATAGAGAGTTTCAGGGAGGGACCAAGGGGTTGGCTCATTTGGGGGCTGACTTTTGTTTTCTGTGTCTGGCAGGATGCTGGCAGCCTCATTCTGAAAGGAACACCGCTTTGCAGAGGAAAAGCTCTGAGAGAGAGGTAAGAAGAAAGCCTTTTCTTCCCCCTTGTGGACTGAAATGGATGTGTAAATGCTGTCCTGGCCCTCACCAGAAGCTCTGAGAAGCCTGATAAAGATGCTCTGTGATAAAGCTCCAGGGTCAGCCACCGTGAACCTGGTGGACTGGCCCACGTTGTGTGGTCGAGATCCCATGTTACACCCTGGTGCAACCTCAAAGCCAAAGTTTGGGAGGATGAATCTTGTTTTCCTATTAAACATAACTGCAGAGAAGAAGGAAACCACTGTGATGGAATGGACGGAAGAGAGGGCTCCCTGTTGTTGCTGCTAGTACCTGCCACGGATGGCGAGAAAGAACTACAGGCTCTTCTCTAAAAGGTGAGACCTTGGGAAGACCACCTTTCCCGCTGTTTCTCCATGGTACTGCTCCCCACCCCCCAAGTGGTCTTCAGCACAACTCTGTTAGTTGGATGCTTATTGGGCAAAGCCACATTGCCAAATTATGAGTAAACCATAAAGAAGGTAATTTACAGGTATGCAATGTATTTTAGTCAACCAGATTTGGCTTCACACAATGATTGGGCTGTTGCCTGGTCAATTTGTCTCTCTTCTGTTTACTACCTGCCTAGTTGGGTCACTTCACCTTGGTGACACTTTGGACCTTCTCGTTAGACATTCCAGACTTAACCCTTTGATTCAGGTTTAAATGGTTGTTCAATGGCCTCCTGAATCCCAGCCTCCTGTTTTTTCCATATTTTGCTGTGTCTCTTAACCAAATCTCCCCTCCCGGGCCCTTTCTCTTCTCATGAAGAATTTCTCTCTCAGTGATTGCATTTCCTTTAAGTCTCTGTAGCAGCAATGGGTCTTAATGGCAGTGACGGGGCCATAGTTGTAAGTCCAAAACAGGGGAATTTGCTATGGCAACTTGCTCTGAAATGGGAGGACTTGGCACCAATTTTTCTATTTGTGAATCATATTTAGCATCCTGTTAAACCACTTTCATAGTGCAGTGGTTAGGAACATTGAATAATCTTGGACAGTTTACTTAACCTCTTCATGCCTGACTTTCTTCATCTGTAAACTGTGCTGTGAACAGTGCCTGGCCCAGAGTAAGCACTACTGAGCCTTTTTTGGGGGGCGTGGGAGTGGGGCCCACGCCTTGCAGCATGTGGGATCTTAGTTCCCTGACCAGGGATCGAACCCATGCCGCCTGCAGTGGAAGCACGGAGACCACTGAGCCTTTGCCACTGTTCCCTTTTCTGATTACTTCCTGTGGTCCCTCCAACTCTGATCAAATCATCATTTAATTCCCCCGTGTCGTATTTAGACAACATTTGCCTACAGAAACGAGTAGCTGAGGAGTTCACAATGTTCATTCTGGAGTGACATTCCTCACAGTGACTCCCCCCAGCTCAAGAAAGCCCATATCACAGAAGGAAAGACTCTGTTCACACCAGCTCCCAGCTCACTCCTCCTACCCCTCAAAATCATGCTCTAGCTTTCTCTAGGGCCCCCTTCCAAATGCCCAGCTGTGGACTGTTCTACTTACTGTGCCCGTTTTCTCTTCTAGTATTAGTTCTGAACTCTCTCAAGTACGCTTGAGTAGCAGGTGTCACTAATTTCTATCAGATAGCTTTATATTAAAATTTGTAACATGCTCGTGGAGACCAACGTTCTACTGTGTGCTATTTTACACTTTTTGGTCTTGGAGTCTACTCCATTCCTCTGTGGGATTCTGTGTGGAGTTTGGATAGATGTCTACCTTGGTGTTTTCAATATATTCCATAAGCCTGAAGAAAAACCTGACAAGACACTGCACACCCATCATTTCCTTCTCTTCAGGAATTGCTCTGTGCAATAATAAAGTGCTATTCCTTTTAGTGATTTGTTTGTGACAAAAGAGCCAAAAATTACATCCTGCTGGAGAAAGATCATACTTGCCTTTAAAAACAAAATTCTATTTCTTTCAGATATAATATAATTTGATTTGTCATTTTCTTCATGGATTTACATTTTCTTTGTTTTTCTGAATTCTATCATGTTTTATCGTGGAGGAGATGAGACTTCAAGGCAAAAACTCTCAATACTTGAGGTCAGTTTTACTTTTATCTTTGCAAAGGTGTAAGGGAAAAAATGACCTTTCCTGGTGTTAGCTCCTCTGCCCTGTGGTAGAGACCACGATAGACTTAACTGGGAGCTGTGTCTTAGTGGCTTTGCAGTTGGGAAATGTTAAGGGTGAGTTTACTGCCACCACTGTTGGCAAGAAGAAGAGATACTGAGCTATGAAGAAGAGTACATTAGCACAGTGGATGTGACATCTGAGCAAGCTGCCATAGTGTACTTTCTAGGACTGAGTCCCCTGGTCATTGAGCAATTTCAAATTCATATACACTACCTTACCATAGTTGGATGGGAAACTGGGAATCTCATATAGGGCTTCCTCAGTAAAAAGGCTCATGTGTCTCCTGCTTGTGAGATCCCAGGCCTCCATGTCTCACTCTGAGCTGGTAGTGGCCCTGGGTACTCCTTGATAACACTATGAAGTAAGGTAGAGGCCATCTGGAGTACCTCTGCACATTCCTCTCAGGGACGCTTTGCCCCATTCTGGGCTTGCTTCTCCTGCGGTATCTCTAACTGCCTGGAGCCCTTTGCTGTTGGGTCTTGCCCTTGGCAGCTCTTACTTCTTTCCCTTCTTTCTTGCTGCTGTGGAGAGAAAAGATAAATACATAACATTTGCTTTTGACACCTAATTCCATTTCAAAACCCTGTGTCTCTGTACTTATCATCTGTATCAATGATTTTAAAATTACTTTATTGGATTTTTTCCAATAAAATTAAACATCTATATGGCTTGTATGCTGAAAACTACAAAATACTGATGAAAGAAATGAAGGAAGATCTAAATAAATGGAGAGACATACCATGTTCATGGATTGGAAGACTTGGTATAATTAAAATGTCAGTTCTCCTCACACTGATTTATAGGTTTAATGCAATTCCTATCAAAATCCCAGCAAGATTTTTCTTGTAGATATAGGCAAGTTGATTTTAAAATTGATATGGAAAGACAAAAGAATTAGAATAGCTAAAACAGTTTTGAAAAAGAATAAAGTGACTATATACTCAACTTCAGCTATCCCTTCCACACAAATGCCACCCAAATCATGTTTGCAGCCTGGAATTCATTCTCAGTCACTTTCTCAAATCTCCAGTGTCTTGCTGGCCATTTCACCTCTCACTTGGGGTGTCTCACCAGACCTCAAATTTAACTTGTTTAAGCCAACAATACAAACAAGCTCCAGATTTTCCACCTTCACCGTATGATGTCATTGCTTCTCCTGCTGTTTCTTTAAGCACACTATCTGCTTGCTCTCCAACTTGTATTTATTTGTTGCTTATTCTTCTCTCCCTCTGGGGTCATCCTAGTTTGGGTTCTTATGATTTCATATCAGCTCTTTGTAATAGTCCCCAAACTACTCCCCCACCTTGTATCTCTTCTTTTCCTCCTTAATGACAACCCCCTCCAAACACCACCATCAATATAACTCTGAAAACACCACTTTCACTATGCCATTTGCCTGCTCAAAAATTTTCAGTGACTCCACTATCAAAAGGAATAAGCCCAAACTCCTCAACTTAGAACACATAACTTGTATAGACGTGTAATAATAAGTTGAACGATGCTATCCATTTGATTATGCATCACAGAAATCCAGCAATAATTTGTCCTTTTCTTTTCTTTTTTCTTTTTTTTTTTTTTTTTTTTTTGTGGCCCGCGGGCTTCTCACTGTTGTGGCCTCTCCCGTTGCGGAGCACAGGCTCCGGACGCACAGGCTCAGCGGCCATGGCCCACGGGCCCAGCCGCTCCGCGGCATGTGGGATCTTCCCGGACTGGGGCACGAACCCGGGTCCCCTGCATCGGCAGGGGGACTCTCAACCACTGCGCCACCACGGAAGCCCTGTCCTTTTCTTTTGAAGCACTTTCTAGCACCACCCTCAGGCCTGTCTGGGAATAAGTGCTGCTATACATGTTGACTCACAAAAATAAAACATGACACTGCAAGCTGGGCCACCAGACACCCAGGTGGAGCCCTGAGGACATAGTCGGCTCTGAAGGCAGTGTGTCCCTGAGCAGGAGATCTGAAATGGCCAGGATGGGCGTGAAAGCATTCGCAGACCTGGGCTTCCTCTGAGGCAACCGGAAGCCAAATCTGAAAAAGCCCTTGGAAAGCTTCCCCAGACAAGGAAGGTCAGGAATAGGCTGCACAGAATGGGAAGTGCCTCTGAAGCTGTATGCGGGTAGATGCTGGGGGCCACCACGTCTGCTCTAGTCCCCCAGCTCCACCTTCCGGATCCTCACGGAGTCGAAAGGAAAAGCACTGTCTCTCTTCTACCCTCTCCCATCCACTAAAGCAACGCTCTTAGTATTCATCTGTTTGCCACATATTCTTGAGCTGCGTTCTACTAGCGGATCCTCTTCCCTCCAGAGAATTTGCCAGTCTGGCTTGGCATCCCGAGCAGTTTTACGAGAAGTATGTATAGCCTTTTAGGATGCAAACAAGTGCAAGAGGGGAAAACACAGATTGCTTTATGGAGTGATTGGCCAAGTGGATATAGTTAGCAGCTATCAAACCCTTGAAATATGAAAATTAATTAAATTCAGCTTTATGAATGAGAATAATCACTTCAACAGGCTAATGCGATAAATAACCCCTCACATAAGGAAAACAAACATTTCAGTGCTGCAGGTGCCATATTTTGAGAATTGTTGAAATGCAAAACAATCCAAGTTTTGAAGTGAGTGGCACTGATGATAATGAAATGAGCCCTGAAGTTCCCACCAGCAGTGGGAGTACTCTGATCCCCAGAGGTATGTACTTCTCCCAGTATTCATTTCCTCTTGCTGCTGAAACAAATTACCATGAACCTAGTGGCTTCAAGTGATACACATCTTTGTTGTCTTTCAGGTCTGTAGATCAGAAGTCTGATATGGGTCTCACTGGGCTAAAATCAAGGTGTTGACAGGGTGGTGTTCCTTTTGGAGATTCGAGGAGAGAATCCATTCCCTTGCCTTTTCCAGCTTCTAGAAGCCACCTACATTCCGTGGCGAATGGCCCCCTCCTCCATCTTCAGAGCCAGCATCGGAATAGCTTCAAATCTCTCTCTTCCTCTGACCCTTGCTTTCAGTTTAGCACACATGCATTTCTCTTACATACATTTGTCAAAACCCATAGAACGTGCAGCACCAAGAGTGAACCCTCAGGTAAACTATGGACTTGGGATGGTAATGATGTGTTGATGTAGATTCATCGATTGTAACAAGTGCACCATCTGGTGGGAGGTGTTGATGGTGGGAAGGCTGTGGATATCTGGGGAAAGGGAGTATATAGGATATTTCTGTATTTTCTGCTCAGTATTGCTCTGAACCCCACAACAGCCAAAACAAAAATAAAATCTTGGGCATTCCCTGGTCGTCCAGTGGTTAGGACTCCGAGCTTCCACTGCAGGGTGCATGGCCTCGATCCCTGCCCGGGGAACTAAGATCCCACAAGCCATGCGGCACGGCTAAAAATATGCATATATATATATAAGTATATATATATATATAATTTATATATATATATTTTTATATATATAATTTATATATATAAATATATATATATAATTTTTTAAAAAGTCTTTTAAGGGAAGAATGAGCTGTGTAATGTTTGTGAAAAGGTTAGGAATTACTGCATTAAACCTACCTTATTTCAACCTTACATCCTGAGAGCTGCACACATTCCTGCCCCTGGTGGGAGGAAACCAGGGTGTGGTGACGTTTCATGCAGCTCAGGGTCACCTTCAGCGTCAGCGTAGAGCAGAAGTGGGCAACCAGAAAGCAGCACTGTTTAGCCCTGTGCCAATTACTTCTGCACTGTGCCACTTCAAGCTCACAGTAACCCTACAAGAGAAATATTAACATTTCCAATTTTAAAGTGAGAAAAGTGGGGCTCAGAAAGGTTAAGTAATTTGCCAAGCTACAGGTTGAAGGGCCTGGATTCAAAACTAGGTTTGTGTGGGCTCAAGGCTCATGCCAGGCTTCCTCCTCAAGTCACAAGAGAGGAAAAGGTGGTTCTTTGTGTGTGTTCTGAGCTCTGGATGTGGAAAACAGGCAGAAAAATGGACCTGCAAACCAGGAGTGGTCGCAAGGGCTGGTTCACCGGTGAAGGTAGCCTCTCATATTCATATAAAAGCCTGGTTGCCACTGGAGGAATTCCCAGCCCTTGGAAGATGCCACTGGTCCCCGTGGGCTCTCACAGGAAAGAGGAACCTGGTCTAAGGCCACCAGACCTGACCAAGCCATGCTGGAGCGGAGGGGGGCCGGCAGAGGGCGCTGTGCAGACATGGTGGGCTCATGTCTTACCATAGAACTCTGCCTGGCGAAGGCCGAGCAAGTTTTGAGGGCCAGGGATGGAGAGGTCATTTTGAGCTAAATTTGTTTCTTTCCCTTGAGACAAAGTAACACAGCATACTTTTCAGAAAGCTTTGGAGAGTAAATTTTGCCTCTTGCAAAATCACTAATTGTTGTGGGTTTCTTTCTCTTACATAAGACTTCCTTTTGCCGCAATGGATGTCGAGGAGACACTGTAGAAAAGCGGGTAGAATAAAGTGGGCATGCCCCATCCCAGATCTGCCTCTTGTTAGAGGTGTGGGTTTTCTCTGAAACTCGTTTGTGTTTTTGGATGCTGGAGATCGAAGGCTTTATCTTACAGGTTTGTTCTGAAGACTAAAGAAAAGACACAGAAAAGGTAAGTACACAGTCTCACTCAGCTTGCAATCATTTTGGTCTTATGATCTATTTACAGTCTTAAAAATTATTGAAGACTCAAAGAGCTTTTTTTTTTTTTTGGCCGTGCAGCTTGCACGGATCTTAGTTCCCTGACCAGGGGCTGAACCCAGGCCCACAGCAGTGAAAGTGCCGAGTTCTAACGACTGGACCACCAGGGAATTCCCTCAAAGTGCTTTTGTTTAAGTGGGTTCTATCATATTTACTACATTAAAAACTAAGATTTACTTTTCAATTAAATTTCTCATTAAAATATCTATTTCGTTAGGAAAAAAATATTAATTAGCAAGAAAAGTTGTAAAGCAACTATACTGCAATTTAAAAAAGAGTAACCAAAAATATGTATCAATTAGCCCATCACAGGCTAACTTAAAAACATGTTTTTATGAAAAATAACTGTATTTTCAAAATAAAAAGTATTTAGTTAGAAGAGTGACAGTGCCTCTTTGCAAACCTCTTTAATGTCTGACATTGGCGCATATGTTCTACATGCAAACTGTTGTGATATCACACATCAGTAGCCTCTAGAAAACTCTATTGTACACTCATGGAAGAATGGGAGTGAAAAATGCAAATAACATCCTTGCGTTCTATGGAAATAGTTTTGATCCAGGCATTCAATAAGTGAGAGTGATTACACTGTTCCCCAAGAGAGTTCATAGCAATTTTGGGTGGCTACTCCAGCCTGTAACATAGGACGCTCTGTGTGCACAGGAGGTAAGCTGGTCCTTGGAGAAACCCATGAGGGTTATGAGAGGTTTTACTCAGCATGCAGAGTCTGATGAGAAATCAAGTCATTGACGAGATGACTCAGACCTTGCACAGTTAGAACAAGCCTGAGCTCACGGTGCTTCCAGTGAGTGCCGAGTTGATATCTATTTTGAACATACAAAATCCAGAAGTCATAAAAAAGAATGAAATTCTGCCGTTTGCAGCAATGTGTTTGGACCTAGAGAATATTAAATTTAGTGAAATAAGTCAGACAGAAAAAGACAAATACTAAAAATAGAACTACCATATGATTCAGCAATTCTACTCCTGGGTATATATCTGGGAAAAAATGAGAACACTAATTTCAAAAGATATGGCTAGGCCCATGAGCCATGGCCTCTGAGCCTGTGCGTCCGGAGTCTGTGCTCCGCAACGGGAGAGGCCACAACAGTGAGAGGCCTGCGTACCACACACACACACAAAAAATACACCTCAATGTTCAGAGCAGCACTATTTACAATAGCCAAGACATGGAAGCAACACAAGTGCCCATCAACAGATGATTGGATTAAGAAGATGTGTGTGTGTGTGTGTGTATGTATATATATATATATATATATATATATATATATACAATGAAATATTACTCAGCCATTAAAAAAGAATGAAATACTACCATTTGCAGCAATGTGGATGAATCTACAGAATATTATACTTAGTGAAATAAGTCAGACAGTGTTTACTATATGATATCACTTACATGTGGAATCTAAAAAGTATTACAAAAGAATATATATATGCAAAACAGAAACAGACTCAGATATAGAAAACTAACTAGTGGTTACCAAAGGAGAGAAGAAGAGTGGAAGGGAAAAATTAGGGGTATGGAATTAAGAGATACAAAACTACTACGTATAAAGTAGATAAGCAACAAGGATACATTGTACAGCACAAGGAATTATAGCCATTATCGTGTAATGATTTTGAATGGAGCATAATCCGTAAAAATACTGAATCGCTATGCTGTATACCTGAAATTAATACAGTATTGTGAACCAACTCCACTTCAACTAAAAACAAAAGTCATGGAAGCCACTCAGAGAGCAACTGGTTAACCAAACATTTTATTTCAAATGAACATAAAATCTGCCTTTCAATGACTTCTAAATGTCTCACTTCCTTCCTGCTTGGGATGATGAGATGCATTTACTGCGCTTCTGTCTCATCCCCAGCAGGCATCTGAGCCTGATGAGTCCTGCGTTAATGAGCCTCTGCCTCCTGCTGAGACCTGTGTGACTTCCTTGGGCCCTAACTGCCCTGCATCTGCCCAGGCGGGCATGAGGTCCCCCAGGCTGCCTTCAGCAGAGGGAGAACCAGAGCCAGTGCTTCAGCGGCTGTGCGGGTCGCGGTGTCCCTGGGTCTCTGTCAAAGTCTTGGTTACCTCAGTCACCAGATTCCTCTTCCTTCCCTCCTCCCCTTCCCCTGTTCTTCCTCACTCCTGTCCCTCCCATTACAAAGCTCCCTCTCCTTGATCCTTTGGACTCTCTTAGTCCTCTCTGCAACCCTCATTTCTCCCCCTAGGTTCCTCTGTCAGCCTGAATCCTCTTCACTGACTCACGGCTCTCTCCCTGTCCTGTCAGACCTCTCCATTTGGGGCCCTTCTTCCTCCCTCTTCTCTCTTCCGCGCCTTTGAGTAGAACTCCCTTCACGTGCCAGGGCCATGCTGGGCTCTTGTACATAATTAAGATGCAATTGGGAATTCCCTGGCAGTCCAGTGGTTAGGACTCGTTGCTTTCACTGCTGTGGGCCTGGGGTCAACCCCTGGTCGGGGAATGAAGATCCCACAAGCCCTGCAGAGCAGCCAAAAAAAACCCCCAAAACATGCAGTCTACAAAGTAAGTAGCATTTGTACCCATTTTCCGGACCAGAAAACTAAGGCACAAAGGAATTAAGTAACTTGCCCCTGAGACCAGCCTGTGACCCTTCCTCTCCAGACTCTCCATCTCATCACTGTTGCCTCTTTAAGTAGCTTCTTCATTTGGACACTGTCCATCTTCACTGTCTTTCCCATGTGCTACCTTTGATAGGTCTCACCACACACACACCTACCACGTGCCCTCTAAACGCATCTTCCAAAAGACTGCAAATTGATGGAGTCCCTGTGATGTGCCAGGAACTGCTCTACGGCCCGGGAGAGAGCAGTGAGCAGGGCTTCTCTCACAGAGCTTCCAGTCTCTTCTTTTTTTGCACTGACATTCAGACTCGTTCGGGCCCTTTTGCTTCATCGGCTGTCTTCTGCCTTTGTTCCAGAAACACTTTTATCTTGGGCAGATATGGACTGGACAATGCTTTGCTTTGTGTTGTGTCTTTAGCAAACCCCTTCCAGCCTCTCCTCTCTCAAGGTTACTCGGCTGGCCATTCCCGGGTTGGTCCCCAGCGTTAAAGGTGTCAGCTGGCTCTGAGCCCTCAGCTTTTCCTCATCCATATCCACACCCCACACCCATCCGGCCCTACCCTGTACCACTTCATGGGAAAGCCGCCATTTCAGGGAAGCTGGCCTTTCTGCAACCTCACACACACTCCCGGCAGCCCATCCCCCATTGTTTGCTGAAAGCAGGAAGCTGGCGCGGCTGTAGAAGCTGAAGGGTGATGGCAGGTCAGGGCCTGCCTGAGATGCTAGAGCTTGGTGAGGCCAAGGGCAAGCCAGAGGCCCCTGAGAACTAGACCTAAGTGAGGAAGAGCCAGGTTAGAGAAGAGGAAACAGGTTAAGTGCTTCATTCATTCATTCATTCAGAATATGTATTCAGTACCTTTTTTGTTTCAGGGATTATTCTAGGCCTGGGCTACAGCTATGAACAGAACCAATGAATCTGCCTTGTGAAGTTTGCAGTATATTGGGAAAGACAAACCATAAACAAATAAATATATACAAGTGTCAGATGGTGATAAATATTATAAGGAGAAATAAAGCAGCGTCTGGGGACAGAGCTGATGGAAGTGGGGAAAGGGTGCTCTTTTAGATAGTGTTGTCAGAGAAGAGCTCTTCTGGGAGGGGTGGCATTTAAGTGAAGTAATAAAATGAAGTAAGAGAATGGTCCAAGTGAATGCCAGATAGAGATTACTGCGGGCAGAGGAAATAGCTGTTGCAAAACCCCTGAGGTGGGAGTGTGCTTGTTGGCTTTGAGTGGAAGGAAGCAGGAGGACAGCATTGCTGGAGGGAATAAGAGAGAAGGGGGGTCAGGGGTGAGGGCGGGGAGGGGCAGGGGAGCCTGAGCCCCAGTCACTAGGGCGCTAGGTCCCAGATACAGTGCTGTTTATACTGCACCATGCTGCCTCTTTAAGGAGTTATGAGAGGGAGTCTGTCTGGTTTTGAAGATCAGCAAAAATGATGCTTTGGGCTCTCTTGACATTTTCTTTCCTTCAGTTCATTTGCAAACCAACCAACAGAGTGAAGGTTATACACGAGATCAAGAAAACAAAGAACAAAGCTTCCTGACACCTCCCTTATTCTTTGCAGAGGCGTACCCCAAGTTCTGAGTTCATGTAGCCCATGTGGAGAGTGGAATCTGCCATCAAGAGGAGCCCAGAACCCTTGGGCTGAGGAGGGTCATGTTGCCTTCGGGGGCTCTGCCTCTAATTTATTGGTGCATTCTATAGACTGAACTGTGTCACCCCCCCCCAAATTCATATGTTCAAGCCCTAACCCCAATGTGACTGTATTTGGAGATAGGACCTTAAGGAGGTAATTAAGATCATAAGGGCGGCGCCCTAACGTGATATGACTGGTGTCCTGATAAGAAGAGGAAGAGATACAAGAGGCTCTCTCTCTCTCTCTGTGCAAACAGAGAAAAGGCCATGTGAGGACACAGTGAGAAGGTAGTGGTCTACAAGTCAGAAGGTGAGGCCTCACCAGAGTGAAAGGTGAAATAAGATGGGGTCGCTCATGTCAAGGGGTTTTCAATGGAGCTGGGGGGACATATAGGAGGTGGGCCTTATGCAGGTCCTCACTCTGGTGGAACTGTGAACTTTTGAACTGGGCCAAGTAGCAATGGGCTTCTGCGTAGTGACAGCCTTAGCAACCAAAGCATGTGTATGTAGCCAAGGCAAGCTTTCGGCTGTCGACACCAATCAAAATTCTTTGTAAACAGCTTATGCAAGCATTCCCTTTTGTCTTTAAAACCTCCCGACTGGCTTCCCTGGTGGCGCAGTGGTTGGGGGTCCGCCTGCCGATGCAGGGGACGCGGGTTTGTGCCCCGGTCCGGGAAGATCCCACATGCCGCGGAGCGGCTGGGCCCGTGAGCCGTGGCCGCTGGGCCTGCGTGTCCGGAGCCTGTGCTCCGCGGCGGGAGAGGCCACAGCAGTGAGAGGCCCGCATACCGCAAAAAAAAAAAAAAAAACCTCCCGACTTTCACTCCCTAAAGGGACACTATTTTGGTTGCTACTCAAATCTGTGTACCCTGAATTGCAATTCTTTGATCCTGAATAAACACTTTGATTGATTGCCTCCTGAGAACTTAAAAGTTGACACCGGGAACCAACCGGGATGGCCCCTTGATCTTGGATTTCTAGCCTCTGAAACTGTAAGGAAATGTCTGTAGTTTAAGCCACCCAGTCTGTGGAATTTTGTTATGGCAGCCTGAGCTCACTAAAACACATTCCAATGAGTTACTTCTGTATTCTGTTTTAATATTATGCATCACGGGACCTCTGGCAGGCCTGGCAATGGCCTACCTCACCATCAAATCAGAGAGGAAGGCTCCCTCTGACTTCTAGGAAGGGCAGTTTTGCTCGCAGGAGGGGTGAGCAAGAGGTAATTTAGAATCCGAGATGCACTTGTTTATGCCTCTATTTCTTCACCTATAAAATGGGGAAGATAATACCAGTGCTTTGGGGGAAGTTCTAAATATAAAATTCAGTTGAATAAATAGCTGTTGACATCATTTATGCAAAAGGCGTTATACTGGGAAGGATGTAAGGGTAAATATGTATGCTTCCCTTATGGGAAATGTTTCTCAATCATAAGGTATATGTGTTTAATAACTGTGAAAGTATTTTGTGACATTTTTAAATGAGGAGGGTTTTTTTTCATAATGTTAACAATCTTGTTACTTGTTTAATGTAAACCTACTGATTTTGTAATCATTATAATAGTCTAAGTACTGTCTCTTAAGGTGTTAAAACATTTACAAGACTAATATATTTGTGAATTGAATTTAACATTTAAAGTATTGGATTAGGTTTGCAATGTTTAAATATTTGAGACAATTCACTCTTAAATTTATATATTTTGATTTATTAGTTATGTAAGTAGTCTGAGAGTATTTAGAGGATTGTTGATTATTTAATGTTCAAAGAAATGTTAATCATTTAATAAAAGTGTGTGTAAGATTACTACATTATGCATCACCCCTAGGTAATAAAAAGTTGGGGAGAAGTGGAGTGTATTAAGAATGCAGCGTAAGGACTTGCCTGGTGGCCCATTGTTAAGACTCTGTGCTTCTACTGCAGGGGGCACGGGTTCGATCCCTGGTGGGGGAACTAAGGTCCCACATGCCGAGATGCGCAGCCAAAAAAAAAGAATGCATAGGGGGGTGTAGAGGGACTCTAGAGCAGCTGCCTGATGTTTGAGAGAGAATGACAGAGAGGAGAGTGGAGGAAAACTGCTATATGCTAAGAAAACAAATCTTCTTGGGCATTTTCTGGAAGCGTTATAATAAAGATTCTAAGTGCTTAATTACTCTTCGGTTGCCAGGCTGTGTTTCTTTAAATACGACCCCATGCTATGATTGGACCAAAAAAAATACCTGACTTTACACAAGTTACAGGAGTAAATGTGCAAGGTTAATGCACAGAATGATTTAAATGAAGCAGCTTTCTCTGCAGTATCATCCAAATTGACCCAAAGACTTTCCTTCAGGAAACTACAAATGGACTAAACTTAAAATTCCTGCAAAATGACTGTGTCCAAGTTGGTGTATAGATAGAGGATGATGTTATTTAGATCAGAGTATCTCAGAAAACCCACAAGGCTGGAACTTACATCCAATGCTTGAAATGTTTCCCTTTTGACCTACAAATGACGTCACACACACACATACACACACACACACACACACACACACACACTGAGCTGGGATTTTGTTTTGGTTCTCTCTTTCATGACTATTTTGCACGACTGTAATAGTTCAAATTTTCTGACCCTGTGGTTTGATGGAATTCAGGACACACCATCTCAAAATATGGCACCTTGGCGTATTGAATATTTGGGGCTGAGGGAATTTGAAAGAACAGCAGAAGCAGGAAGATCACTCTGACCCTTCCCACCACCCCTCTTCCCAGAAAACAGGTCATAAAACCTTCATGTGAGGCGTGCCCTCCCTATACCCAGAGGAAGAGAGTATCCTTATCTCAGAAGACCAAGGGACTCCAAGCAGAATCTGAACAGGCCTTGCCAGGTTTTCCCCAGTTTACTCCACTCACCTTATATTCCTTAAGCTGTCATATTTCTACCTGACTGCCCACTCTTCATCAAGCCTAGCATAAAAACACTCAGGTCTAACTCTTTCTTCCAGGTCTTCATTTCCTTATTAAGGCTCCTGTGTCATGTAAAACTTACATTAAATAAATGTGTATGCTCCTTTCTTGTTAATCTGTTCCAGTGCGTGTTTTTCCAACGCCACCAAGCAGTTAGCTCAGTTCTGACACTATCTACCTGGAGAGAGCATCAGATTTCACAGGTTAAGTGTCCAGTCCCGTAGACTGCCCACCCCTCCTTCATGTTAGATGCCAATTGCAACTCCAGGTTGTTACCTGTGCTTCTGACCAGCTGGCTATACATTGGAAGGTCCCCTGACCTCCTCCTTGGGTGTGGTTAATTTGCTAGAGTGGCTCACAGGACAGAGAGAAACATTTACTTACGTTTACCAGTTTATTATAAAGGATATTAGGGAATCCCCTGGCGCTCCAGTGGTTAGGATTCGGTGCTCTCACTTCTGGGGCCCGGGTTTGGTCACGGAACTAAGATCCCACAAGCCACGAGGAGCAGACAAAAAAGAAAAAATAAAGGACAGATTTTTGATCATAAAAAAAATACAGTAAAGGCTATGATGAACAGCCAGATGAAGAGGTACATAAGGGGTCCGGAAGGGTCCCAAGTGCAGAGCTTCTGTCCCCTTGGAACTGTGTGCACTACCATCCCAGCACGTGGCTGCTTCATCAACCCAGAATCTCATCAACTCTTGAAGTTCAAGGGTTTTACAGAGTTTCATCTGTAGCCCCCGCCTCCCCTTCCCAGAGTTCAGTGGATGGTGCCGAAAGTTCCAACCCTCTAATCACTTGCTCTTTCTAATGACCCACCCCACCCTGAAGCTATCGAGAGGTCCTACCCTAAGGCACCTCATTAGATAACCTCAGTGTTCTTGAAGGGGAAATCTTGTGAGAAACGAGAGAGACACTCCTATCACTCAGGAAACGCCAACAGTTTTAGGAGCTCTAAGCTAGGATCCGGGGACAAAGCCCAAACAGATTTCTTATTTGACTACATCTATATTTGTCAGTTTCATTTTCAGACACTGCCAGGGACCCTAAAAAAAAAGAATCTCTTTCCTCCCCTACAGGTTCTCCCTACTAAAATAAGCAAGATTTATTGAGTGCCTACTCTGTACCCAGTACTTTCCTGGCTGCCGTTACATACTTTATCCTGTATTATCTTCACAACACTGTGAGATAGACTTCACTATTTTCATCTTTATAGATTAGAAAATCAAAGCTTCTAGAGATTGCCTTCCTTGCCTGAGAATTCAGAGCCAGATTTCAGATGCAGATCTCCCAGACTGTGAGTCCACGACCTCCCCACTGCACTAAACTGCTTTCTAGAAACTTAGCCTCGAGTCTTGTATGTGACCTATAACCTAGTCCTCACTATTCTGTGGCTTTCTCTTTTTTGCAGCCTTGTGGCAAAATGGAAACAAACCAACACAAAATAAACCCCATAACCTCTGGTCTAAGGTCGTGCATTTCAAGATTCCCTAAAGAACAGATGGTCAGGACTGAATTCAACCATGTTTGGATTACTCTTGATTTCTAGCACACAGCTTTGAGAGTCTAACATTTCTTGTTTGAGGTGATGGCTTTATTCGAAGTGACTACGTTACCGAGTCCAAGCTCGCTCTGCTCGCCGCATGACAGACCAATGAATCAGAGACGAAGTGTTCTGGCAAGGAACATGAGTTTATTCAGAAAGCCTGCAGATCGAGAAGATGGCAGACTAGTGTCTCTGAAAAACCATCTTATTGGGGTTTGGATGCCAGTTTCTTTTAGAGGGGGAGGAGATGAGGAAGTTAAGTAAAAAGGCCATAAGTTTTGCAAATGTCCCCTGGAATGGCCAGCCTCGGGGAGGGGATGTGTTCATTTCCTCTTTCTTGCAGCCATCCGCAGGTGGACAGGGTCAGGATGTACAAAGGGACTTTGGTTTAACATTCAGGCAGAGGGGCAGGGTTCCCTGAGACAGGCCATTATGTATGATTATAATAACAAAAGCAACGAAGGTTAAAGTCAAAGAAACAGATCGATCGTGGAACCTGATTTAGCTCTTCCCTGTTGCAACTATATTTAGGAAAGAAGTTGTTTATAGATGTCAGCATTTGAGAGGCAGTTAAGGAGACCCAGAGTGCCTCTGAGTCATAATAAATTAGGCTTCTGTGACATCACTTCTTACGTAAAGAAGACTGAAGTCATTTGTTCCGGGAGCCCTTGGGGGGCATGTGGAGGTATTCCAGGAGGCTTGCTTCTCCCTCATCACATGAGCGAACACCAGCATCTGAACTCCCTCTGTCCAGTGCTGCTTTCTGCTCGGCATAATCATTGCAATCTTTTAAGTAAGGACACAAGTACACCCTATTTTCAGAACACTCGAAATAGCAAAATTCAAATACAAAGAATGGACAAATAAGGGACCAACTCATCCCCAAATAATTATTTGCTTTAAGTAAACATTCACTGCATGATTTCATTTGCAGGGCAGACCCCCCAAAGGCATTTAACTCGTAAGGTGATTAATATGAACTCTATTTATGCAAAAATCTAGTAGCATAGAATAGCTGGCATTTCTGTGGGGTTTCATAGACTTCAAAAGGATTTGACATATGTTTTCATATTTTATTTTGTCCTCAGGACCGCTTTGCAAGATGGGGTGAGTATTGTCATTCCCGTGTTACAGATGAGAAAACTAAGGCAAAGAGAGCTAAGTCCTTGGCCAGAGGTCACATAGCTGGAAAGTATCTGAGCTGAGGCAAGATCCCAGCTCATGTGACTCTTTGTTAAAACACTCCCCTTTATAAGCATACTCCTTTTTAAGATTTATTTTTTCCTTTGAAGCAGGACTCAGATACTTAGGAGTTATTGTGGAGTATATTCAAATTTGAAATGGAGAACTGTTTGTAAAAAATGACTTTTCTTCCGAAGAGGGTAGCTGGATATCTGTATGATTCTGAAAAGAGGATCTAAAAATATACTTCATCAGGATCACCAGTGAAGCTTTAAAAATAACACAGATGATCACGCTGGACTACAAATATACTCAGTAAGACTTTCCAGGTGTGGGTTTATTTGTTTTTCTTTAAAGCTAAAGAGTCGACTCAGCCAAAACTAAAAAGCACAAGTTCAAATGTGGCCAGAGTGAGGCAATCTGAGGACTGCTAATGAGGATCATAGATTTTCAGAGTGAATGGCTCCTATGCTCAAAGATTTATCCCATTTCCTTGCAGGCAAACCTAATAAAATTAATTCGTACTTAACTCCTCTAGCAGAGAAGAGAGAATGAATCATTTGTAATTGAAGATAATCAAGAATAAGTTCTGCTTAGCTTTAGAACGTGTTTCTATATTTATGTTGAAGATCTAGCCTATAAGCTCTTTCTAGAGTAACGTTCTTCATACATGGATGATTCTAGTCATTATATTACTCCACTCAGAAGTCTTCCATGGTCTCCCACTGCCGCCCCCCTGAATACCTGTAAGTCCACCAGTCCACATTAGAGTGCTTACAATTTTCAAAAAGCACTAGATTTTGTTTGGGTCTTTATCCATGTCCCTCAACTTGAAATTCCCTTTACTTTTCTCTTCCACAATGTCTGCCTGCTAAATTCTGCCCATGGCTTGACTGGGTTCAGCTAGGAAGTTCTCACTTGGGGAGTTTCCTGGGGTGGGAGCTAGAGGGAAGCTGGGGCTGGAGTCGTCTGAAACCCTAGCTGTCCACCCAGGAGGGCTCACTCACACGGCTGGCTGTTGATGCTGGCTGTCGGCTAGGAACTTGGCTGTTAACCAAAACATCTTCATGTTATCTCTCCAAGTAGCTTGGTTTTCTCATAGAACAGCAGTCACATTCTAAGAGGGAGCATCTCAAGAGCAAAGGTCCAAAACACTCAGGCAGAAGCCTCAAGGCCTGTTGTAACTGAAAGTCCCAGAATGTCCCTTCTGCTGTATCCTGTTGTCCAAACAGGTTATTAAGCCCAGCCCAGATTCAAGAGGAGGGGAATTACATTCTACTTTTGCCCTGTTTTTCTTTTTGCTGTCCTGATTGGGTGATTTATATTATTCTGTCTTCCAGCTGACCTATACATTCCTTCTTCTGTATCACCTAGTCTGCTCTTAATTCCTTCTAGTGTGTTTTTCATTTCAATTATTGTATTCTTCAGTTCTGACTGGTTCTGTTTTATATTTCCTGTTTCCTTGTTAAAATTCTCACTGGTTTCATCTATTCTCTTCCCTAATTCAGTTAGCATTCTTATTACTAACGCTTTGAACTCTTTATCTGGTAAATTGTTTATTTCTGTTTCATTAGTTGTTTTCTTCAGGGGTTTTCACTTGCTCTTTCAATTGAAACAAATTCCTCTCTCTTTTCATTTTGCTTAACTTTCTCTGTCTCTATGAAATTAGATGAAACAGTTACCTATTGTGGTCTTAAGGGGGTGTCCTTGTGTTGGAGCATCCCTGTACATACTGCATGTACCAGTGGCTTTGGTGGGAGAGCTGGATCTGAACACAAGTCCCATCTTTCCTCAGGGTGTGCTGGCAGCTATCATCTTGGAAGGAGGTGGAGCTGGAGATAGAGGGGCGAGAGCCAGAGCCGGGTGTGAGCAGGGGCTTCTTCTCTGCTCAGTGGCTGTCACTGCCCTATTGGGAGTGGGGGTGGGTCCCAAGTTGCTGGAGCAGAAGACCTCAGGGTCGGATCCAAGCGGGCTCTCTTCCCTGTAAGGGTGTGCTCTCCCCCTTCCCAGCACCAGCACCCCACCCCAGCGGGAAGCAGTGCTGGAGCAAGAGGGGTGGTGTGAGCATTCAGAATGGCTTGCAGCGTGGGCTGTGGCATCTGGCTGGGGTCAGAGACCCAGATTGCTTCTGATGGGCTGTCTGTGTAAGCCCCAGTAGTAGCTGCCTCCCCACACTGCTCAGATACCGCTTGGAGTCTCAGCCTCCTTTGTCCCTCACAGCTGAGATCTCCCTTGGCCTTTGCCACCCTTACCCCGGTGTGGAGCTGTACTGCAGGTCAGGTGGGATCAGTGTGGGTGCTTTACATGGGTCAGGGCATGGACTGTGGAGGTCCGGACCCAGACAGAGATCAGGACTGCTTCTGACATGCTGCCTGTATATGCGCCAGTAATGATTGCCCCAGCGTTGCTCAGACGCCATTTTCAGTTTGAGCTCCTTTTGCGTCTCACAGCCGAGCTTTCTCCTTGGCCGCAGCAGCCCTTGCCCCAAAGTGGAGCTGCGTCTTGAAGCAAGAGGGACTGGAGCAGTTGCTTGGTTCAGGCTGGGACAGGTGGTGGGGCGGTCGCGGAAAACCGGCCACTCTCTCCACCTTGTTTTGGAAGTAAGTAACTGTGTCCATGCTCCCCACGAGTGGAGTCCCGGCTTCCCATAGCCCTCCTTTTAGTCCCAATGGCCCTCCAACCAGCCAAGGGGACTCATCTTCCTGGTGTCAAACCCCAGGTAAGGGTGCCCAATGTGTGGCTTTAACTGCTCACTCCCCAGGGAGGGTCTCTACCTATGTAATCGCCCTTCTCTGCTGAGTCCCTTCCCAGGAGCACAGGTCCTGACCCAATAGCTTCTCTTCCCTTCCTACCTGATTCCATGTGGATCTTTCTTACAGCCTTGGTCGTGCAGGAGTCCTCCTGCCACTCCACTTTGTTTTCAACAAGAATTGTTCCACATGTAGACGTATTTCTGATGTGTTTGTGGGGGGGAAGTGAGTTTTGCATCTTCCCACCCGCCATTTTGATCTTCTACCCACAGCTCCCGCTTTAGGTGTAGACTCTGACCGTCCTCATTCAGTCAGAGTAATCTCTTCTTCCTTGGTTCATTAGGAGCTGGTATGCAATCTGAGTAGGTCTGATCAAAAGGAACCCTGTGACTTTTGTTACACGACTTGCGCAGGAGATACCCTGTTTCTTCTGGATACAAGTAAGGAAACGTAGCCTCAGGCTGCTTGCAATCAGCTTGTTTCCATGAGGTGATTCAGCCATGGGACCAAGACAACACTTGGAGAGAAAGGCTTGCAGAAATCCTGGTTGAATAGGGCCTGAAGTCCAACTTCCCTTTGTATGGTTCAGTTATGCACTGTAGTGGTTGTTTAAGCCCCTTGGAGTTGGGTATTCTGTTACTTACAGCTAAAAAATCCTGACATACCAAATCACCCCTCACCTCAGAAGGTGACTCCCCTCACCCCAGAAGGGAGCTCCCTTTCCATGGCAGGGCTGGGTGGGCTTCCCTCAGGGGCCCAAATCCAAATGTAGTCCTTTTCTGCTTTCCTTTCTTCTCTCAGTGCACAATTTCCATTTCTGGTCTCCTTTCTTTTCTTCCTCGTCTTTTTTTTTTTTTTTTAAGGCAGAATTAATTTGAATTTTAAAATTAATTTTCAACTTAATTTTTATTTTATTTCAGCAATACATATTCACAAGTTAGACAGTTAAATACTTATCAAGAGGAAAAAAGAAATCCCCACCTTATCCTCCCACACCCAACTTCTCTCCAAAGGCAATCCCTGTCAATGTTTTTCACTGTTTCTTCTGGGCTTTATTCTCTATTGTTAAATAACATTTTGATACAGATATCTGTCATTCTTTAGCTTTAGTTATTACAAATTTTCTGTGATAAAATATAGGAACATAGATTTATTATACCCCTCCCCCCTCATACACATCCTCTCCCCCTCATTTCCTGAAAAAAGTTATATCACCGTATTTTGCTATTTACTCTATGTAAATATTGTTCACAGCTGAGCCATGTAGTGTACTATGGTTATATTTCCTTTCTTAAACAACAATTTCTTTTTCCTTAGCATTTAATAATTGCATTGTCTTCTCACTTGTTTATTTTCCTATGTATTTTTCCTAGTTCATCCCACGCTATCCAAGAAAAATATAAATCCCTCCAACGTATGCAGATCAGTTAGTTTCTTGTTTTTCTGCTATGCACAAACATGCTGGGAGTTTTCTTCATCTTACTCCTTGTTTGCTAGATGTCAGGTTTTCCTTTATCCTGGTTAACCTCTTACTTTAGAGAAGCAAATTCTCCAGTAGGTTTCTAATAAAAAGTGTGAGGGTGATAAAAATGTTGAGACCTTTCGTGCTGAAAATGTCTCTATCTACCCTCTCATTTATTGTTGGTTTCTCATGTCAGGCCCTTTCCTCTGATGTGTGGTCGTCACTGACTGCTCATAATAAGAGTGAGGCTCTAACAGGTTGATTAGATGCTCTCTATGAGTAGAAGGGATTAGTTGCAGTGTGGGCTTCCTGTCGGGTAAGTAATAGGGCCGGCAGCAGCTTTTGTGTTGGGAGAATCCCCAAAAGTCTGTGTCTGTTGGTCTTTTTCCTTGAGTCAGGCAGTTTCCCCACAGGAGGAGCCTCCAGGCTTTTGTCTTGACAAGGTATGAGTCTGTCAGCATTCTTGCAGCTGAGTGAGGGAATGGCTCCGGGGCTCTTGTTCTCTATGAAGACTTTCCTTCAGTCCTTTGCTAGCTTCAGAACACCACCCTCCCACCCTCCACTCTATCTTGGGGTCAACAACTCCAAAGAGAAAACTTCAGCCTTCAGTCTTCTCAGGAGAGTGAGAAGCAGTAGGTACCTGAGGAGGGCGGAGAACTCTTACTCAGACTTTCAATTAATCCTTATGGAGGTTTGCAAGGGGAATGGGAGGGAAAGCACCCAGCCAACCTCTCTGCACAGAGGTTTTTAAAACTCTTACGAAGTTGTGTGAACCTGAACAAGTTCCTTGATTTCATCTGTAAAATGAAGATGAAGGGCTTTGGTGTGAGGGTTAAATGGAATTAACGGATGGGAAGTGCCTTGTGCAGTCTGCCCAGCACAGAGAGGGTACTCAATTGTTGGCAGTACAGTGGTCATGGTGGTAGCAGTAGGTAGTCTCCTTAGCCTTGTTTCACTGGACAGAAAGGACCTCCCTCCCACAATCCAGTGCTTTGCTACACTCTCTCAAAAGAAAGCCACCCTACTCATATTCTGCCAAAATGTTAATAGAATTTCAGGGGTACCACAATCTTTGCAACTTGCCTTCTACCCCACCCTCTCTCTGAGTGCCCAGCCAAACCCTTAGCACCACCTCCTCTGTTCTGGCTCCCATCCAAGTGGATTAACCTGCAGGATGGGAACTGCAGTGAACAGCCCGGGCCCAAATCTCAAGAGTAAAATGGATCCCCTTCTCTCCTATTCCACACATAATCCCTCCACCTGCTAGGGCAATGCGCCAGGTCTTCCTCCTACTCTTCCTGTTTTCCTCACCCCCTGACAAGAGACAGGCATGCCCTTTGCCTTCAGTGGGCTAGAGACCCTCTCCTAGTGCAAAATGAAATTCTTTTTTCCCCTTTCTCTCTTCTCCCTGTTTTTGTCCCTCTGTGCTTGCTGGGGACCTTGACTGCTTTGTTAGAGGACAGCCTTCCTCTTCACAGTCTAAGTCTTTCTCCTGAATTCTAAGGATGCTTTTCTTATCTGCTCTGGGGCCTCCAGTAGCTTTGTTAACTGGCTATGTCTCAGGGGATTGAAGAGGGAAGAGGAGAAGCTAGGAATGTTGCGGTGGCCTTAAAATTAAGAATTTAGAGTGCCTAGTGGGCCAGAGATCTGGTACTGGATCTGAGGAGAAGCAGCAGTCATGGCGCTCAGCACTTTTTCTGTCTGACATTTCAAGTTGCAAGACTCTAATCGGGATTCTTCCTGCTATACTCTCTATTTAGACTCAAACACTGAAGATACACTTAATGAAAATTTTGAAGTAGGTCTTATTAACAAAAGTCATGGTCAATTCAATCTTGGGAATCGAACTTTGTTGGAAATGGTATAAATACACAGTCATTTGGAGACTACGTGTGAATGAAGGTGGACACAAGGACACAGGAACAGCCTCACCTAATAACCCCTCACACTCTTGTTTCCTTTTTTAC
Source organism: Neophocaena asiaeorientalis asiaeorientalis (assembly GCF_003031525.2). Taxonomy (NCBI): domain Eukaryota; kingdom Metazoa; phylum Chordata; class Mammalia; order Artiodactyla; family Phocoenidae; genus Neophocaena; species Neophocaena asiaeorientalis. The sequence continues at coordinate 5,677,414 of NW_020174268.1, read as the reverse complement.
CACACACACACACACAGGAGAGCTGCACTTTGCTTGCTGTGAATGACATTTCCTGAGTGTAGACTTTAGTCTGTCCTTAAAATTCTCGCCAGCAAAGTAATAGAGCAAAGGGTTGAAGCAGCTGTTGGCCGCTGCCAAAGCCAGTGTGATGGCCACAGCTTTATGCAGACTCTCTTTGCATTTATCCACTTTCCACTCGACTAAGTGGAGGGTTCTCAGTATATGATAGGGCAGGAAGCACAGGAGGAAGATGATCAAGGCAATGATGATGGTGGTTAGCGCTTTCCTGTGAGAAAGGCGCAGCCCTGATTCTGGGACCTCCACCTTTAACAAAGCTCGAATGATCAGCAGGTAACAGACGCTGAGCGTGCAGAATGGCAGCAGAAAGCCCACCACCAGGGCAACGTGGTTCATGGTCTTCAGCTTACTGACTTTATTGGAATTCAGCTCCAAGCACAATGTGACATTGCCCTTCAGCTCAGAGCCATTTTTCAGAAGCGCTGTTGAGGAGGCCGTGATAAAGATCCATATGACCCCACATAAAATCCAGGCATTCCTGACGCTAGTGGCATGAAGGAGCCGCAGGGGGTGAACCGTTGCCAGGAAACGCACAACACTCAACACAGTCAGGAAATAAATGCTGCTGTACATGTTGACATACATAGAAAAAGACATAATTCTGCAGGTTAGGTCCCCGAATATCCAATTGGAGCCTCTGAGATAATAGTCAACCCTGAAGGGCAGTGTGGCTGTGAACAAGAGATCGGAAATGGCCAGATTTAGCATGAAAACGTTCACAGATGTGGACTTCTTATAAGATTGCAGGAAAACATATATGGAAAAGCCATTCCCCAAGGCTCCCCAGATAAATATGACCAGGTACACGATGGGGTAAAATTCTCTCTTGAAGGTTTCAATTGTACAGTTCCTATTGCTATTGTGATTGCTGAAGTTGCCGTTGGGTTCCATTTCTGATATGGAGATGGACGGAGGTAAGGACACAGGTTTTCTCTCCATGCTGAATTAAAAAGGAACAGATACAGAAAGTTACTTCCTGCTGACATTTTCCCAGGTTTTAATGAAACAGAGAGAAATACTAGCTTCTCTTTGAAACGTGAGTCAAAAAATATTGGCTATATTTTACTATATGCTTACACTTTTACTGTATGCTTATACTTTTACTATATGTCTTTACTGTATGCTTCATTACATTTCATGATAAATTTCTGGAATGCAGAATAAACATTAATTTATTTGGTTGAAGCTGAATCCTCAAACTGGGGGGACTTTTGCCCAGTGCCCAAATGAGAATCCTCCAAAGCTTGTCTCTGACCCTGGAGAAGGTCATCAATTACACAGCTTCTGCTCTGGAAGCTGACAAAGATTCTCTTCTTGATCAAACTCTAGCCAAGCTCTTCTGAGTCCTCTTCTCAACCAGGTGTCAACCTTGGCCTACAGAGACTTGAATAACAGCTAACATAAAAGTGCTAATATGGTTTTTAACAGCTCAAGGCCGCATCTCTAGGATGACCATACCCTCCCCTTCTTACATAGCCTGAGAAAACTCAAGCCTGCTGAAAGAATTTTCTGTTTGTTCCAGCCCATACCTGGGCACAGGGCCTCTGCCTCCAGCTTCTGTGGAAAGAGGTTAGAGCCTAACTTCTATAAGCTCCAGTTAGCAAACCCAGAAGCTTTTCACTTGGATCAACCTTCCCTTCCTACTTTCTGTAATTTTTTTAAAATTTTATTTATTTAATTTATTAATTTTTGGCTGTGTTGGGTCTTGGGTGCTGTGCGCGGGCTTTCTCTAGTTGCGGCGAGCAGGGGCTACTCTTCATTGTGGTGCGCGGGCTTCTCATTGTGGTGGCTTCTCTTGTTGCGGAGTATGGGCTCTAGAGCGCAGGCTCAGTAGTTGTGGCACGTGGGCTTAGTTGCTCTGCAGCATGTGGGATTTTCCTGGACCCGGGCTCGAACCCATGCCCCTGCATTGGCAGGCGGATTCTTAACCACTGCGCCACCAAGCCCTACTTTCCGTAATTTTTTTAATTCCCTGGCTCTACTGAGCCCCTGCTCAGTCCCCTCTCCTTTCCTTCATTCTCTCCCTTTAAAGCGTCCAGTTAACTCTGAGTTCAGTTCATGTTGGACTCTTTTCCCTATTGCAATAGTATTTTACTGAATAAAATCTGTCTTACCACTTTAAGTAGTGTGCAGCTTTGTTTATCTTTGACCAAGCCTTGGTTTAAATGTAAATTCATCAGGCAGCGTTGTCATGGATAATCACATGGTTCTTAATTTCTTCTTTGCTGGCCAAAGAGAAATTTATACTAGACATTTCTTGCCTCACCTAGATAAACACTACAGAACAGCCCATGACTGCAGAGGTAGGGGGAACCTTCTGGATGTCTAGGAAAAAACAGGTAGATTGTGTGTGGGGGGGTATTGTCTTTGTCTGGGTATGATAGTCTGGATCCCTGTTTTTCAGAGTCTAAGAACTAATAACCATTTTCATTGCTTCAAAATCCTGCTTTTTTGAATCTAACCCCCAAATTACACAAGCACAGATCCTATAATAATTCCTTCCTAACACTCTCCTTCTGAGATGTCCTAATTTCCTATGGTGTGCATTCTGCATTGATACCACAAATCAGTAAACCCAACTGTGTTCAACTACAGGTTTGTTCCTATAGGCCCTTGACTAGAAGACACTGACTCTGAGAATTCACATAATGATCTAAAAACTAAAAGAAGTATGGTAAAACATTAGTTAAATTAACCTACCCAAAATATATGGTTTGTAAATATACTTCTGATGCAGTAAATATGTTTTTCAATTCTCCTTCAGAGACCCGTGTGGAGGTGCAACTCAGAAAACACGGTCGGCATGTAAATAATGTAAAAAAAAAAGCTTTTTTCTTTAACTCAGCACTTCCCAAATTATCTTCCATAAACTACAAATTCCACGAGATGCTTTGTGTAAGAAAAGGCTTCTGTGTTCAGATCAGCCTGAGAAACACAGCAAGCTTTAGTGTCCCTCTCTTGGAGATTCATAACTCATGTTAAAGGCTCTAAGAGGTCCTAGAAGAAAAGAAAAGTCTTCTTAATAACGGAGTACGCCTCCTTTTTCTGACTCTGAAAACGTTTTTGCACACTAACACAATCTAATATCCCACAAACGTTCTACAAAATCTTCCCTGTGAAATGCTGATGTTATTATGTAATTTATCTAGAAAATGGTTTTGATAGAAAAAGAAGAGGATCCCTACTTAATGGGCCAGATCAGTCAACGAGGGTTCAAGTATCTGAAGTCAAGGGGTTCTAAGCATTTCCTACTGGGGAAATGAGCATTTCTGGGCATCCATTATGTTGTTTGTAAAAATGGAGATTGTATTAGTTTTCTAGGGCTGCCTTAACAAAGTACCACACACTGGGGGGCATAAAGCAACATAAATGTATTTTCTCAAGTTCTGGAGGCCGTAAGTCTGAAATCAAGGTGTCAGCAGGGCCATGCTTCTTTTGAAGGCTCTAGGGAAGAATTCTTTGCCTCTTCCAGCCTCTGATGGTTACCCCCAGTCCATGGTATTCCTTGGCTTGTAGATGCATACGCCACGTGACTCTGTCACATGGTATTTTCCTTCTGTATCTTTCCATCATCTTCCTACTGTGTGTCCGTGTCTGTATCTTCTCCTCTTCTTATAAGAACACCAGTCATACTGGGCCTAGGGCCTACCTTAATCTAATATGACCTCATCTTAACTAATTATACCTGCAAAGATCCTATTTCCAAATAAGACGACAGTGCTTATTTGGAACCTGGGGTGAGAACTTGGACGTATCTTTCAGGGGACATAATTCAACCCACAGTAGGGATATGTAACATATGTTTCATAGAGCTGTTGTCAGGATTACATGAGAGATAGAGAGAGTCTTACAGGGTACTTGGCACCGAGTAAGTGCTCCCTAGCTGCTCCACTCACATGAATCAGCGCAGGAATGATCTAGCTTCAACGTTTGTTATCCCACTGACCGCACGGAAGAGTTGATGGCCTCAATTCTCACATTGATATGGAAAGTAAAAAGTACACTCTTCTTGGTGTTTACTACAAAGGTATACTCTACAGAAACACTGATTACTCTCAGATTATTCTGACCTTTTTAGCGTGAAACTATCTGAAGCCTTCTCCACTCCTTTGCTCTCAGTGTACCAGAGAAACTTCTGATGACCCCTCAGCTTAGCCAGGCCTCTCCAGAAGTGTGGACTGTGGATCGTGAATGGAAGATTCCAGTAAAGTGAAAGCGCCCATTGTAAATATACAAATCAGAATTCTGGGTAAAGGACTTCCCTGGTGGCGCAGTGGTTAAGAATCCACCTGCCAATGCAGGGGACACACGTTCGAGCCCTGGTCCAGGAAGATACCACATGCCGCGGAGCAACTAAGCCCATGTACCACAACTACTGAGCCTGTGCTCTACAGCCCACGAGCTACAACTATTGAGCCCGCATGCCACAACTATTGAAGCCTACGTGCCTAGAGTCCGTGCTCCACAACAAAAGAGAAGCCACCGCACTGAGAAGCCTGCACACCACAATGAAGAATAGCCTCCGTTCACCGCAACTAGAGAAAGTCCACGCGCAGCAACGAAGACCCAACTCAGCCAAAACTAAATAAATTAAAAAAAAAAAAAACCGAATTGTGGGTGAAAATTTAGACCCCTGTGAGTCTGGTTTGTGTAAATTGATTTTTTTGAGGCCTAGGAGTAGACTGACCAATGAAATTTCTCCTATTTCTCCTATGCAAAGCTGATATGTCACATCCTATTTCTGAGATGACTCCAGGGCCTTAGTTCTGATTGGATGAGCCATGGATGATGGCTCTCCCTCCCCTTTTGATCCGTTTCACCAGCAAGTCTGAGGTTTCTAGCTTGGGTTGCAGGGAGAATGGTGAGGCCATTAGCTGGGCCTGGAGATACAGTTCAGAGAAATAATCACATGGAGGCTAGAAGTCTGTAGGCCTGACTTGGGAAAGGGAATACAGCAAAAACAGAAGCTTGGAGATTTTGTCTTAACTCAACGTTAGAGAGAATTAGAGATTCTGTTGGTTGGTGGGGCCAAGACAGAAGGATCAAACCCCAAATCAGGTAGTACAGAGTTGAAATGCTAGAAATAGTACAGGCAGCATGCACAAACCAAGTCCATGAAGCCAACGTGGAGCTGGATTAGGTGTCACAATTATGTGTCAGCTCTGGATGGGCAGAGCACCGGAACCAGGGTTAACACAGAGCTCAGAGGACAAAGAGACAGGCAAGGGAGCTAAGCCTGATATGTGACCAGCCAGAGGAATTCTCATGATGTGTTCCATTACAAGTGGCCTTTTTTGAAAAGGACAGAGTCTTGTCCACACAGCCCTGACCTCGAAGCCAGGATTCGGATATAATCTTAGGAAAAGCTTATATCAGGAAAGGGTCTGAAAAAGTAGAAATAGACTTGAAAGCAATCAAGTCCTTCAACTTTTTGACCATGAAGACCTTAAAACCACTTCTCCCATCTCAAGACCAACAGGGCCTGTAAATTGCAATGAGATGGGCAACCTGGGACCCCGCCCTGCACTCCTCCTTCACTGGGGGTGGCAAGTGTGCAAGTACAGCTACAGATGCTGGGGAAAGTCCCTTATCACAGGCAGAGTATGGGATCCAGCAGGTATGAGCACAGACAAGAGATCATAAAAACGATGGTAACAGTTGCTCCACAAGGGAATTGAGGGATATGGGGGGACCAACAACAGACCCTAGCAACAGGGACTTCTTGAGCAATTGGGGAGGAAGGCATAACTCACGAGGGAAGGTCAGTCTGCACGCAGCAAGGCCCTTGTACTTCCAGGCCATGATGGAAGAAGAGGACTTTGGATCTGAGAGGAGGGTCGGCCACTGCAGGCAGAGGCCCTGAGTCATGGAGAACCTCAGTGCTGGACAATACTTTGGGCACAGAGATGCAGGCCAGGGACGCCAAGACAGAGGCCCTTTCCCCCTGTTGAGGTGGGGACCAAATCTCGGGAAAAAGAGAGATGCCCAATTTTAGAATGGAGGCACCAGATCAGGATCAGATCTACCCCAAGGGTAACACTGAGTCCCAGAGTTACTTCAATTCCTCTGCCTCAGATTGCGATTGGTTCTGGGCCCTGGAGGGGCTGGAAGGGGATGGGAGTGGGAGTGGTCCAAGGCTATCAAACAGGATAAGAGGATAACTACAGAAGCTGGGACTTTGATTCCAAGAGCATCTTAATCTTTGCAAAGCTAAAGAAAGAAAACACACACACACCCTTCCTAGAAGGCTCATTTAGCCAACCGCCACAGGCTAAAAGCAGGGCCAGCTCAGATCCAAAACTCCATTAAGCTCGCCACTTTCTCTTGAGAAATCTTTAAACCACTTTGATTATTCTTTTCCGCCCATAAAAAATACACTTGACTACACCACACTGCAAACTTTCACTAGACTGTTTAAAAAAAAAGAAAAAGAAAAGAAAAAGAAATGGCCTGTTAGAAGTGTCTGTAAAAATCAGCCAGACCAATTAAGTATGTGACAGGAAGCTGAGAAATAGGTGAAGAGGTAAATTCAAGGAAAATTAGGAAATAAATTGACAGTGTAATTTGCACTGCCTTAGAGGGAGAGCACAGCTTCCTGGACTGAGAGCGGTCTTGAGACAAAGAAAGAATTGAGGCTTGGTCTCCTGCAGCTTTACTGATAATAAAACAACAAAGAAGAAACAATGCAAAGCAGCAGCAGATGGAGATTCCAGATTTCAGGTATGAAGAAAACTAAACATGCTGTGTGACCAAAGGCTAATGAGGATGAAGAGCTTATGTGGATGACTAGAATGTTTTCATGGTCACTGCAAAGCTGCAACTGTTCAAAACCTCACAGAAGTTATTTTTATTTATACTTAGAAAAACTATATATATTTTGATGCCTTGCCAGGATAGACCTTGTCACACATCCTGCCCCCATTATCAGCACTGACCAGGACTGTAAGTCCACAGGTGTGCTTACCTGCTGTTCTCAGGTAACAAGCCTGTGACCTGGCAGCAGAGCCCAAAGACCGAGGCCCTAAGATGCAGGGACACAGTTTGAGGAAGTGCAAATATGATAGTCTAGGTGAGGCATGAAAGGAAGGACGAGGTAGGCAGAGGGTAGTTTGAGAATGACTTACATCCACACTGGGGACTTTAGGTTTTATCTTGAGGGCAATGAGAGCCCTTGAATGGTGGGGAGCAGATCTGCATTTTCAAGGTGTGATTCTGGCAGCGGATGGAGGACCTTTTGGAAGAAGGCAAGCCTAGGTCCTGAGAGACACGTGGGGATGCTCTTGTGATTGTCCAGGAAAGAGGGGGTGAACATATCTGGATGAGATTGAGAGTAGAAAGGAATGAGAGTTGACTGGAGTTGGGGATGGACTAATTATGGAAGGTCAGGGGCAGTTGGAGGTGGGGATGGTCAAGGACCCTCTCATGTATTTTGAGGGGGAGAAAGGTACATTACATTGATAAAAAGGACAGAAGAAGAATAAGAGGAAATTGCTGTTTGGGGTGGTAAAATGAGTTCAAGTTGGGGCATTTTGAATTTGAAGCATTTATGAAACGGTCAACTACAAACTGGCACTTGCCATCTACCTCTACAAGGATTAAATCAGGTGCCACTGCAGCTGCTGACCTTCAACACCCCCTGAAAGGAATTCAGGGTGGAGATCAGGAATGAGGCACTGGGTGCTCTGAGAAAAATTGGCAGAACAGGTCTTCAGATAGTTAGATATTTTCAGTAGCTGATTTTATGAGCCCAATTCTTGCATCTCCTCGTATCCAGAAAAGCACTAAATTCCTTCATGGTGACGTCTGCTCCTCGTGACTAGCAGAAACCCTGATGAGAACTTCTGCAAAAATATGTGCTTGATTGCATGTATTCCCCCTTCACCAAAATCACATATATATTGACCTCTTCCCCCCACCACCTCTTTGGAGCAGTTTCTCAGAGCTATCTGAAATGCTGTCTCCCGGGCTGCAGTCCACATTTTGCCCCAACTAAAACTTAACTTGCAACTCTTGCATTGTACTTTTTTTTTTTTTAAGTCGACAAAACACACGCAAGAACTGTCCCATTACAGTCTACAGCCTGATGAATTTAGGGGCCATCAGCACTTGGTACCTGAAGCCAGAAGAGTGGAGGAGCTCCTGCAGGGGTTTAAGAGCAGAGAAGGAAAGAGGGTCAAGAACAGAATCTCGGGGAACGTCAACAATTAAGGGACAGGCAGAGAGAATGGGAGCCTGGAAAGACGATTCAGAAAGACTGGCCGAATGATAAGACACGAATCAAGAAGGCAACTTCTGGAAATTCCCTGGTGGTCCAGTGGTTAGGGCTCCATGCTTTCACTGCTGAGGGCTCAGGTTAAAAAAAAAAAAAAAAGAATTCAACTTCAAGGAGGGGGGAGTGGTCAGTGGGGTTAAAAAGTGTCAAGTGTCAGGAGATTTAGCAATAAGCTTATCAGCGTTCAGAGGGGGTGGGGCGGGACCCCAAGGCCAGGAAGCTGATAAAGGCGCAGGGGTTGAGAAAGTGAACACCTTCTCAGAGGAGAGAGAGAACATCTCAGCTCAGCTTCTGTGAAGGGCTTGTTTTTGGAGGAAGTCAGGGAGGGAAGATGCATTCTTTTCTCTTGAGACACCTTCTTACTCTCAGCCCATCTCCTACAAATGACTTCAATGCCTTCTTCTGTTCATTTCTTGTCCTATCTTTTCAACATCAGACACCTGAACAGGGCTAGAGTAGAATGTACACCGAACCTGAAGTCCAGTAGATGTGATTTGACTCCCAACCGTCCCACTTTCTAGCTCTAAGACTTTGCACCCCTTGTCCCAGCAATACCTGTATTTTCGTAAACGAGATTCAGCTAGTGGAGCCTGCCACAAAGTGACAGATGGTGGGAAAAGCACAGAAGTCTGGGTCCTGGTCTGCCAGTTTCTAGGTACACATGGCCTTGACTAACACATCACTTAACTTCTTTGGGGAAGCGTGTCTGTAAAATGAGGGTAATGCTGCCCCTGGACTCCATATCAGAAAAGAGCTCTGAGAGGAGCAAATGCAATAATGGATGTAAAAGCACTTTGAAAACCGTAAAGCTGACATTACTGCTATTATTTTGCTGCTTCTTACCGTCAGGCAGCAGAAACCTGGATTTGCACTTCTTCGGGCACGTACCTGTGCCATTCACTCTGCTCTCTTTTATCTCTGCCTTTCCCCTCTTCTCTATCCCCCTCGTCCCCGGTCTGCAGGGTGCCCAACTCTAGTCAAGCCAAATCCTCTTCTTCAACACCTGTATCACCTTCTGCATGTCACCTTACCCAACTGACACTTCTCACGGGTCTCTCTCTTTTTTATCACTCCTGCAGCACTTGTAAATCAACTACAGCAGCCTGAAATTAATTCTTCATGTGCTTTGATAGATACATCTTAGGCAGACATTACACTGGCCTCTCCAGATTATGAGACTTGCAAGAGGAAGGGACAGTCCTCTACTGATTTTGCATACCTTGTTATGCCAAACACATATTTGAGGGATCTTGGTAAACTCTTAATCACTAGACAAATGAGTTACCATAGCAGGCCCATAAAGTGCGTGTGTTAGACACAGATTACAGAATCTGATGGTCCAGGTGAATTCACAGCCCCATTAGTCTTCTTCTCCTCCTCACTTACATCTACGTCCAACCGCCATGTCCTTGTGGGTTTGAAGTTCTCCGTCGTGCGAAGCTTCTGTTTTAATAACCCAACCTGCAAATCACAACTCTCTCCACAATAACGCTCTGTATCTTCCCTAATAACTTTAGAGCATAACCTGGATTTTAGCTCCCAGAGCTACTGCATACTGTGCAGTGGCAAATAGAACACTCTTTTTGAAGTTCATAGGAATGTTGGTGTAAGGTCATAGAGCCAAATCTGCCAGTTTCAATCTTGGGAATCTTGCACAAATAACTTATCTTCTCAGAGTCTCCTCTTCCTTATCTGTAAACGGCATGACGAACGTGAAGTATCTGGCACAGGGTGAGCACACAATGACGTTTACTACGATGATTAAGTCTCAAAGTGTCGGCTTAGGCATATAATTAAAGAGGTGAAAAGGATCTCAGAGCGTTTGTAAAAATATAAAAGCAAAGGCTGAGAGATGATTTAATGATTAAAATGGTGAAAGGAATGACAAGGGTTCCTCTCTGCTGCAGGGAAGAAGTAGTAGAGCAGCAGGTAAGAACACAAACTCTGGTTTGAATCCTGGTTCTTTCACTCACCAGCCCTCTGTGACCTTGGACAGCCGCCTGGCCTCAGATCCTTATCAGTAAACTAGAGATAATGAAGACAATAGTCCTTACTTCTCTGAGTTGTTGTGAGGATTAAGCAAGAAAACAGGCGAGTGGCACTGAGGTCAGAGCCTGAACCAGAGGAGAAAGCAGCATATGTTAGTGAAACCTGGCACAGAAGCCTTTCTGTCCCCCTTTTCTTAGAGGGAACAGACTCCAACCTCCATGACCTTCCCTGAGATCCAAAGGGCAGATTCAAACAGTTGCTAATCCGGGAAAGTGAGGGATGCAGAGACAAGGGAGGGGCAGCCAAGAAACAAGAGTGCAGCCTTGGGACAAGGTCCTGGTTCTGCCTCAAGGGATACACATAACAATGTCTTTAAGCTCTTCATAGAATTAAAACCCAACAAATGGAAGATGTCAGCATTCTTCATACCAGAGAAGACCACCTGAGGCCAGATTAAAGAAACCAGAGAAGCTCATTGAGAAGATTACCTGAGAGACCTGCCTGGAAGTCCAGTGGTTAAGACTCCGTGCCCCCAACTTGGGGGCACAGTTTGATCCCTGGTCGGGGGAATCTAAGATCCCACATGCCGCATTGGTATGGCCAAAAAAAAAGAAGAAGCAGATCACCTGAGACCAGATTAGGAGTGTAGGTGCTGCACACACGCTGATCTTGTTTAGCAGCCCCATCCTTGAATCGTTTGCTCTAAAACTCATCCAATCCTCCTGGGTTGGGACACACAGTTTCAATGGCAGGAGTCCACTGTGTCCCCCACTGCCTGGCAAAGCAATAAAGCTATTCTTTTCTACTTCACCCAAAACTCTGTCTCCGAGATTTGATGCAGCACCAGTGCACAGAGGCTGAGCTTTCAGCGTCATTAGCTGTTATTATTGCAAAGGCTCACAGACAGCTCCCTGAAGTTGCGCAGAGAGGATTCGACCCTCTGGATTGGAAGATTCTACAACCTCAAAATCCCAGAGGCCCCGGAGTACAAAACTAATATGCCCCACAAAACAGAGAAGTATCAGTGAGTGCCTCGTTTTTGAAATCCAACACTGCTGGCTCAGCCCTCAGTTGTAACTGGCTCCAAATGTCTTGGTGGAAGCGTAAAGCTTCGGAGACTTCTTTAGCCTCCCAGGAACAGTCTTGCACTTTTAGAATTTTTTCAAGGGATAAAGTGAATTAAATGCTTGGAGACCAAAACACAAATACAAATGAAAAGATCTGAGATTACAACATCTTTTGAATGAGGAACTGAGCTGGTCTCCAGGCCTCCAGAATAAATAGGGAGCAGGGGTGTGAACAACCTGGGGCCCTGTTTCCATGCAGTCAGCACCTCAGAGCATTCTGCTACTGATCCCCCACCCTGTCTCTCCCAAAATGCCTCAAAGTGCAAGTCACATCTCACACCACCAGCCTAATGCTCCTTTGCCTTCTGAATGCCGTTTACTTCCCCACACCTCATAGCTGTGAAGTCAGCCCATCGTTGGAAGGGGTGCTTGCAGATCTGCTGTAAACCAGTAGGTGTTAAACAGCATTTATGACTTTGGAAGTCCCCCAGGAGCAAATTCCCTAATTTACTTTCTCTGTGCGGCAAAGATCTCTTTAACAGCTCTGGGTCCCAGAGGGACTCCTCAGCCAGGGTCCTGGGCCTGATAATTCTCCCTGCAGGATGACCATGAAGTTTCCCCTCCAGGGCCTATGGCCTAAGTAGAGTTTCATTGTCTCATATCTGTCCTCTGGCTAGGAGTCCACATTTGGAAGATGCAAAGCTCGTAGGGCCCAACCTCTCCTCCCAGATCCCAACCAAAGTGTGCCAGACTTGCCCCAGAGCTCGGCAGACAGAAAAGTCAGTGTGTTCTTCCCAAGATTTCTGGGGCTTCCTGGAGAGCCTGAAGCCCTGAGGAGCAGTCTTTGGACCTGATCTGTTTTCCATCAAGGGGAAGGGCTGAGTGAGTCCTTGCAGCAAGGGTGAGAATAGTCCCACCAGGCAGAGGATCCTTTGGGGGACCGAGTGCTCTGAGCAGTTTCCCGCTTGTAATCGCCTCCTCTCACTGGCTTCTATCACAAGGAAACTGTCCAGCCCCCCTTCACCATTTCTCCCCAGATTCCTCAGGAACCCACCAGGACTGGGCCAGTAGGAAGGGGGATGTTGGTGATTAATCAGTCTTTCCGCCCGGCTTCCTGACTAAATTCTAGAAAGTTCAGATGAAGTTCAGAACCCTCCCAAATAACTTCTGAATTTCATTATCTTGGTTTTCTATTTTATTTCTAAAGACCAGACACACTCTATGGCATTAAGTTTCCTAATTATAATCTTGTCTTGAAATCACAGGTATTGGGTTGTCAGCTTCTTAGCAATTCCTAACTGCTGCCGATCTACATGGGCCCTTTAGCTGACACCTGCCTCTCTCTCCTTCTAGCACTTTCCCTGATGCCTGAGAACCCACCAAAGCCTTCCTTGCCTGGACTCTGCCTCAGGCTGCTGGGCCCTCTTGAAATACTGCCTGTCAGGCCCCGTTTGGGGTGAGGCTGGACATGCAGCGCACAGTAGCTGTGGCCTTCTCCCACTAAAAGGAGAACTTTTGCTCAGACCACAGAGTGTGTGGTGAAATGACATCCATCGCCCCAAATGCACATGGGCAGATGGAGGAAGAAGCACCTCAAGAAGAAGTGTATTACCAGAGTTGCCATCAGGACAAAGACAGCATGTGTGAACACTGATAATCTGGAGAGTGTTGGTGTGGTCAAAATATCAGATCTTTTAAGTAGCAGCGTCTTGCTGACGGTTTAGCAACAGCTGCCTTTTTTCTCTCTTTTGCTGACAAGCTTTTCCCCTCTATTTACCTGATCCGTCAGTTTGTGTGTTCTCTTCTGAAATTCCGCTCTTGAGAATTTCCCTGTGCAAAAAGGTGCCTGTGGGTTAGGGACACTTTTGGGGATAACTACACCTTAAAACTGGAGTCTTTTCACAATGTCATTGTTTGTTGTTCTCCCAGAGAACAACTTATCCCAGGGATATGGCAGGGCCTGAACCCTATAGCAGAAGGTTGGCATCCCAGCCCATGAGGGGCCTCTCTGCCTCTGAGAGCGACACGCGTGGCAGTATCTCGACATCCTTCTTCCCACCTCCATCCTTGTTGAATCACCTTATTTCATTCTCTAATATTCTCCCAAAGCTAGCATTTCTTTCATGTTCATCCGAACCACTAACACTCAGGCCCCACAATAACCAAACAACCACAAATTCAACACAGAGAAAACTTAACATGTAAGGAGAGCTCTGGGCTCCTTGGAGATATGGCTTCATTTTTTTTTTTTAAAGCATTATTTTGACTTAGTGCTGTCTTCTCTCTGGCTCTCATAACTTCTTGGTTCTTCTATGTTAATAGAATATATAAGCCTATAAAGCTGATTGTGGATTTAATTTTATAAAAATACCTGAGCTTTTTAAAAAATTATTTATTTAGGCTGCTGCGGGTCTTTGTTGCAGCACGCGGGATCACCACTGTGCCACGCGGACTCTTAGTTGCAGCACGCATGCGGGATCTAGTTCCCTGACCAGGGATCGAACCTGGGCTCCCTGCGTTGGGAGCACAGAGTCCTAACCACTGGACCACGAGGGAAGTCCCAAGCATTTTAAAAATCATTTTCGAATGCACTTCATCAGCGTATCAAGGAAGATTGGAGGTATCTGTTAGTAACCCAATTTCTGATCCAAGAAAGGCCACAGAATCATCCTGCAGCTGAGTCTCTGATTTCCTAGTCTTCTGATTCCAAAGATAGAAAACCAGCAAGTGTTATCTCAGAGGCCACTGCCCTACTCATTCCAATAATTTCCAAGGGATTGTGTCAGCATTAGGACTCTCCCTGTCCACAATCAAAGTGACTAAGTGACATGACTCAGGGGCTCCCCCAAAGCCCACTGACCCAAATGAAAACTCCCTCTCTGCCTTTCCCCTTGGCATTTCACATCCCATCAATAATTCACTTCTTGGAGCAAAGGAATTATTTACCAAGGTAGTTAGTTAAACAGCGTAGGATTCCTGGAAGGATTCAGAGGCGTTAAGAAGTCATAGGAAAATTTGGGGAGTAAATCCCAACAGGCTCCAAATCCTGGCTCTAGCCCTTACTGGTGGTGTGGGCATTAGCAAGTACTCAGCCTCTCGGTGTATTGAGGGGACCAGGCAGGCAGCACACTGAAATCCACGCCCCCCAGCTGCACCGAGCCTGGCACATCGTACACTTTCAATACATTAGCAAGCCTACGTGAGCCTGACTGCTGCCAGGGGAAAAAAAGCCTAAGAACTTTTCAGTATGCCAGGTGCAGGATGCCTGTAAAGGACAGTAAGAAACTGATGAGAAGAAAATGTTTCCCTATGTCTCCAAAAATTGAAAACTAGGGGAATTGCCCAGGAAAGAGCCCTAGCCAGCTGCCAGTAGCCTTGGGACAGTGGGCTTGTGTGACCTAAAAAGGAGAGAGCAAGGGGCAAAGCACACTGCCGGCTCCCCACTCCCCCAGACCACCCTGCCGCCTAGTGTCTCCTCTGAGGCAGACATGCCCTTATTACCAAAGGTTTCCACCAGCCCCTCCTTCCGTCACAGGGGCCAGCTCAGGGCCCTCCAATACGGACTGTCACCTCGCCACCACTCTCCTCAGTAAAATCCACTCCAGCTTCGTGGAACTTATTTCACTGTTCCGAACATAGCAGGTTCTGTTCGCCATTAATAAAATTTAATGGCAGTGGCCAGCTATTAAATGCCCACCTTGTCATTCATTGATCCTTGAAGAGTTTGCAAATGAAAGGAAGGCTGGCACCTTGGCGGAACACTAACAGACGCCGGGCTTAATTCTGATACTTTTAGAACATTCTGGAGCCTCCACCTCTCTAACTTCTAACCACCAGTGCACTGGAAACAGACCCATCTCTTTAAAGCATTAGTAAATTGGAACTCTCAAGTAGATTCTCGTCTCAAGGGTTTACGGGACTGAGGTGGAGAACAGAAATTGCTAGAAGTTTGACGTTTCACCCAAATTACTTTTGCGTTATTTATACAGTATTGAAAGGAAGATTTGGGCGGCTTGCCTGATAGTGTATCTCCCTTTCCCTTAAAGTGTATTACTCTCAGGTATGGATCAGAGACAGGAAAATATTTCAAATAACCTAGGTCAGCTGTTATCACGCTTGCCACCCATTAGAACCACCTGAGAAAATTTTGAAAGTTAAAAACAAACAAGCAAAACCAAAAACAAACCAAACTAAAAACCCTACAGATGACTGGCTCATCACCAGAGGTTAATTTTCAATTATTCTAAAGGTAATTTTCTAATCTCCCCAGGTGATTAGAATCAGGTGATTCTGACGGAATGTACAGCCAGAGTTGAGAACCACCGACTGTGGTCCCAAAGGTTATAAGCAGATTATAAACACACACACACACACACACAAACTCTTTCCCTCTCATTGTGCCTCTCAGTAAAACTGCTAAAATCTACATTCTCAAATCTAACTTCCTCTCCTCAAAAAACAAGACTCTGAATGGAAAAAATATATATCTTACGTAATCAAATGACCCACTCCATAAAAATAGGAAAAATGCTTTATGGCCCCAAATAGGGGAATGCTTGGGTAAAGTAGAGTAAATCTCCTCAATGCAATACTATGTAGCAATTTTAAATTATGATTATGAAGTATTTACAGCAATGTGGGAAAATGTATGCTCTAATGGATAAAAGGAATATAAATGTATCCATTGTGTACAAACACAACTATGAAAATCAACTAAAATCATAAGCAGACACCCAAAAAAGAATGGAAAGAAATGCCCTGAAAATATCAATAGAAGCTGTGGTTTTTGCTTCCTTCTACTTCTTTGTACTTTCCCAATATTTTTTAAAATATCATGTATCTGGTAGAAAAAAGTTTATAGTAGAACAAAATAAACTTACTTTTTAAAAATTATTCTTCTTACTATGAAGCGATAAGCAAAGCATAATTCTTAACAATGAGTTAACAAAGCAAAGATTAAAATGCTCACGAGTTTTCTTTCTTTCAGCTGCATTGGCTCTGTCTCCTCTATCTCTTGTCTTCCTCCTCCAAGTAATTCAGCTTGCTCATTTAAAAGAAAAGTGAAACAGCAAATTGTATTTTATGAACAGTGTCAGCCAATAGCAAGAGCATAAGGAGCTCTGGTCAGAAAGTCATCTGTGCTCTACAGAACTTTGGTGTGAGTGTGAAGAGGGTAAGATTTCCACTTAGGGACTACATCTAAAGGGAGAAACCTGCATTAGCCCTGCCCTTCTAATGACTGTTTTTATCAGCATCTTTCACAACAGATCAAGGGGATGCGACGGGCTAGACTCGGGGGTTGTAAGTGGCTTTTAGTTCTCCTAAATATTTTTGTTTGCACACAGCAGCAACATCAGCACCACCTTATAAGTACAGCACTTCAGAGCTATTTAGAGCAATTTCCATCTCCCTCTTGCTTTTTCAACTTACTTGCACATGGGTGGAGACCTTACGCATTCTGCTGAAAATGCTGTCAAAAGTTATCAATGGCATCCTCACTGCTCACATTAAAGGTCCTTTCTCAGTCCTCATCTTCCTTCCTCGATTTGTTTTGCACAGTTAACCACTGCCAGTTCTCCTCGTCTCTCCGACTCTCTCGGTTCTTATTCTATCCCTTGGATTGTTTCCTCTTTGCTTCCCTTTCTTTTTTTCTCTTTTTTTTTCCCTTCCCTTTCTGATTCTCTTCTATCCTTTCTCTAAATGTGAGCTTGCCCCAAAAGTCTGTCTTCTGACCTCTTCTCATCATATTTTCTTGTTTTAACTACATTATCCACATCTATGGCCAAAATACAGCTTTTCTAGTCCCCGTCCAAGTGCATGCTCTCCCATTTACCCCATCTAATCAAAAAGCACTACAATGATTCAGCCAGTTGATCTGACCATAAACCTAGAGATCATCCTTAACTTCTCTCTCTCTCCCACAGGCAACATCCAAGCCAACAATTTCATTGGTTCTACCTGCAAAATATGTTCTAAGCCTAACCATTTCTCACCTTCACGATTTCATTAAAATCCTCAGCATGTCTTGAATGTTGCAGTAACATTAGGCAAGAAATAAAAGGTATCCAAATTGGAAAGAAAGAAGTAAAATTACGTCTGTTCACAGATGATATAATCCTATATGTAGAAAACGCTAAAGATTACACACGGGCACACGCATGTGCGCGCACACACACACAGACCTGGTAGAACTAATAAACAAATTTGGCAAAATGGAAGGATACACAAAAATCAATTGCATTTCTATACACTAACAATGAACAATCCAAAAAGGAAATTTCATTTATAATAGCATCAAAAACAATAAAATACTTAGGAATTAACTTAACCAGGGAGGTAGAAGACTCGTACACTGAAAATAAAACATGGTTGAAAGATATGAAAGACATAAATAAATGGAAAGATATCTCATGTTCATGAATTGGAAGACAATATTGTTAATATACTACCCAAACTGATCTACAGATTCAGCACAATCTCTATGAAATTTTCCACGATGTTTTTACAGAAATAGAAAAAACTCCATCCTAAAATTCATGTTGTGAAAATAAAAAACAAACAGGGACTAGCCTTGAAAATTCCAAGAGCAAACAAAACCAGTTTAGTCACACAACTAAAGCTAAACTAAAATAAATTAAATTAAGCTTAATTTATTTTGCAAGACTAACTTGACCTGGGTCAAATTGTTTTGACATTTTTGACAAACTTCCCAAAATCAAATTCTAAATTGGAGTCTTTCTGACCCGGAAGCAAGTTGAGATTTTCTAGAAGGCCCCTGGAACATCTCAAAAGATTTGTTTTCTCACCTTTTAAAGGAGATAAGTTAAACTGATTAGGCTTCTTTGGTATGTTAAATTATATAAGAATCATCGTCAGTTAAGTGATACTAAGCTTTCCTTATGTTGTATTTGTATAGACATATAAGTGTTCTAGAAATGGTATGAAATTCCTAAAATTCTGATATAATGTTATCAGTCATAATTTTCAAATGTATGTCACAGAAATAACTAAATTTATTTGTCAGTTGCGTTATTTGTGTGTGTCTGTACGCGAACTTTCACCAGATCTTTAACCACGGCTGTTTTTGTCTTTTGACATTTGTCGACGGTTATTGCTTTACCCTGATGCTTTTGCAAAAGTGTTCTTGCAAAAAAATGCTTTCTTCCAAGAAATTCATGGAGAAGACCCTGACAAGTACTTCAGAACGCAGGTTTCTGATAACTTTAAGATCATAACACTGAACTGAATAAGAATTTCTAAAACTCTGATGGAAAACTGATGAATTCAGAAAACTGCTAACAAAAGATCAAGATAAACAAGAATTAATTACAGGATACTAAATGAACTGATGAGGATGATTATAATTTTTATGACTTCATTTAAAACACTGCTGCTTCTTTAATGTTTTGCTTTTGAGATTCAAAGAACCCCTTTTCTCCTCTCTTCAAAGCTATCTATCTGTAACTAACAACAGTTTGGTAAAGTATACCTTGGCAGCAAAGGTTAACACATCTGTCTTTTCCTCTCTGCCTGATCCCTCCAGAATTTCTAAATTTCTTAGTAAATATTCTTATTTTTCATGACAATGTACGTATTTGTCTATGTTCAATAAAAATCTAATCTCTTTATAATAGGACACAGTTAGACAGGTCCTTGTCTTGGCTTCCTGGCCTTGAGAGGCTTTTGAAAGTTCAGGCTGAGATTCCTTATGAAAAGTTCCAGCAGAGATTTAAAATAGTCAATATAGTCAGTCACTAGACTTCCCTGGTGGTGCAGTGGTTAAGAATCTGCCTGCCAATGCAGGGGACACGCGTTCGAGCCCTGGTCCAGGAAGATCCCACATGCTGCAGAGCAACTAAGCACGTGTGCCACAACTACTGAGCCTGCGTTCTAAAGCCGCAAGCCACAACTACAGAGCCCTCATGCCACAACTACTGAAGCCTGCCTGCCTAGAGCCTGTGCTCCGCAACAAGAGAAGCCACTGCAGTGAGAAGCCCGTGTGCCTCAACGAAGAGTAGCCCCCGCTCGCAGCAACTAGAGAAAGCCCATGCACAGCAACTAGAGAAACATACCCAATGGAGCCAAAAATAAATAATTTTTTAAAAAGACAGTTAAAAAAAATATATATATGTATATATAGTCAGTCACTATTCTTGCTGCACTTATATAAATAATCAGGCCAAGTTTATTGAAACTAGACTTAATTTTCAAACAAATTAATCTTGTGATTAGCTTTGATTAAAAAAGGGGGATGATTATAGAGAGAAAAATTGTATTTTAGTAATACACCTTTGTGGATATCAGATTCTAGTGCTATTAATTGTCTTCCAGGTTTTGTTTTCTACCTGTTGACTGGAATGGAAACTGAATTCTTCTAGTTTCCTCCAATATTTGGCTTGAACTTTCCAAACAAATATTTCTGATTTTTTCCCACTATTTTGGCTTGGAAACTAAAACTGTCCTTTTCCAAAGTCATGCAAGCTAAAGCTGGACGAGTTAAAGTAAACTTCAGAGAAATCATCACAACAGCTCATGTGGGGTCAATTTCATGCCTGTTGGCTATGTGACCACTCAGAAAAATCACCTGAGACTTTCACACTGCAAACCAGGAAAATCTATCTGATTGCCACTGCTTGCCCCCCCTCCACCTGAAGATGCTCAAACTTGACACCTGGAAATTTTCCCAACTGGCTGCTCTCCAAACTCAGAGACTGAATTTTTTTTTTAACACCTTTATTGGAATATAATTGCTTTACAATGGTGTGTTAGTTTCTGCTTTATAACAAAGTGAATCAGCTATACATATACATACATCCCCATATCCCCTCCCTCTTGCATCTCCCTCCCACCCTCCCTGTCCCACCCCTCAGAGACTGAATTTTTAATTTGCTCAGAAACGGAATTTATAATTTGCTATTAACCTCTGTTCTTCTTTTGTTTCCATGGAAATGCCTCATTAAATTACCTGATTGCTCACACCATATAGAAACGTAACTTAGGTGGAAGCTCACCTGCAATAACATCTCCTGACTTAAAACATCCTCGTGTTCATCTTGTAACCATGAGGATATAAGGATATGTTTGCTAATACATCATGTTTTGTCTATGTAAATAATTTTTAAAAACTGAAACCCAATTACACATTATCCAAAATAGATTGTAGATTGATTTAGAGGTAAAACCTGAATCTGATTATAACCCATTTGAGTTACTTAATTGTTTAAATCTTGTCTCCTGGGGATCTCTGCACCTGGGAATTTTCCAATCCTTGGGTTGGCCAAAAAGTTCATTTGGGTTTTTTCCATAGGATCATACAGAAAACCCTCAACAAACTTTTTGGCCACCCCCAAATTTTCCTTATAGTCATCGTATTAACCTCTCTAGGGCATTGTATACTCTCAAGGGTTTTTATTGCCTGTCAGCAGCCACTCTCACACCAAGTGGTATCCACTGTGATCAGACTCCTGGGTGAAATCAACAATAACCGCATAAACAATGAAGATGGTGACTACATGGCCCTCCGGCCTGATGACTCAACTAATGGACACAGTGACTATGCCATTCTTTGGCCTGACTATCCATCAGCGAGCGGTAAATGAGAATGACCCTATACTGGTTGGTGATACTCTCAGGCTGCTGGAAGAATGAGCAAAAAGAGGAATTGGTAAAATCGAAAACAAATGGAAATCAGCCTTGAAAATTCCCTGGGCAGACAAAACCAGTTTAGTTACACAAATAAAGCTTAATTTAGTTGACTTGCAAGGCTAACGCTACCTGGGTCGTTTCTTGCTCAGGCCTCTGAAAATCATAAGCAAAACTTGAACGATTTCCGAAGGTTGATAAGAGGTAATCACTGAAAATTCTAATATTATAACCAACTGCTGTGAAGAATAGACAGTGACTGCTTTCTCCCTACATAAGCTGCTTTACAGCAATATACTTCTGGGCCTCAGTCCATGTTTTGGTTTGAATGCTCCCGGTTTGCAAAGCATCTTTTCAGTATGTGCACAGTAAACTTCTACTTCAGGGATTCACTGGTTTTGCTTCAGCTCTTTCTGAACTTTTGACAATGTGGAATCTACAGGGACCCCCAACTAGCCAAAACAATGGTGAAAAATAAGAACAAAACTGGAGAATGAACACATCCTGATTTAAAAACTTACTACAAAACTACAGTAATAAAAAAAAGTTTGGGCTTCCCTGGTGGCAACAGTGGTTGAGAGTCCGCCTGCCGATGCAGGGGACACGGGTTCGTGCCCCGGTTCGGGAAAATCCCACATGCCGCGGAGCGGCTGGGCCCATGAGCCATGGCCGCTGAGGCTGCGCGTCCGGAGCCTGTGCTCCGCAACGGGAGAGGCCACAACAGTGAGAGGCCCGCGTACCGCAAAAAAAAAAAAAAAAAAAAAGTTTAGGCTTAGCATAAAGACAGATATATAGCTTAATGATGTACAACAGAGAGCTCAGCAACAAATCCTCACATATATGGTCCAATAATTTTTGACAAGAGCGCCAAGACCATTTATTGGCAAGGACAATCTTTTCAACAAATGGTGCTGGGAAAACTGGATATCCACATATAAAAAATTAAGCTGGACCCTTCCCTAACATCATATACAAAAATTATCTCACAATGGATCAAAGACCTAAATGTAAGAGCTACAACTATAAAACTTTTAGAAGAAAGCAAGGGAAAATCTTCAGGGATTTGGCAATGATTTCTTGGATATGACCCCAAAGGCACAGGCTTCGGACTTCATTCAAATTTAAAACTTTTGTGCATCAAAGAACTCTCTCAACAGAGTAAAAAGGAAATCTACAGAATGGGAAAAAAATATTTGCAAGTCACACATCTGATAACGGATTAATATCCAGAATATATATAGAACTCCTTTAACTCAAAAGCAAAAAAAAAAAAAAAAAAAATTCAATTAAAAAACAGGCATGGGTTCCGGAGCCTGTGCTCCGCAACAGGAGAGGCCACAACAGTGAGAGGCCCGCGTACCGCAAAAAAATAAATAAATAAAAATAGGCATAGGACTTGAATAGACATTTCTCCAAAAAAGATATACAAAGAGTCAATAAGCACTTGAAAAGATGCTAAACATCACTAATCATTAGGGGAATGCAAATCAAAACAAAAATGAGACACCACTTCAAATCCATTAGGATGAACAAACAAGCGAATCCAAAAATGGGCAGAAGATCTAAATAGACATTTCTCCAAAGAAGATGTACAGATTGCCAACAAACACATGAAAGGATGCTCAACATCACTAATCATTAGAGAAATGCAAATCAAAACCACATTGAGGTATCACCTCACACCAGTCAGAATGGCCATCATCAAAAAGTCTACAAACAATAAGTGCTGGAGAGGGTGTGGAGAAAAGGGAACCCTCTTGCACTGTTGGTCAGAATGCAAATTGATACGGACACTATGGAGAACAGTATGGAGGTTCCTTAAAAAACTAAAAATAGAACTACCATATGACCCAGCAATCCCACTACTGAGCATATACCCTGAGAAAACCATAATTCAAAAGAAGACATGTACCACGATGTTCACTGCAGCACTATTTACAATAGCCAGGACATGGAAGCAACCAAAGTGTCCATCAACAGATGAAAGGATAAAGAAGATGTGGCACATAGGTACAATGGAATATTACTCAGCCATAAAAAGAAACGAAATTGAGTTATTTGTAGTGAGGTGGATGGACCTAGAGTCTGTCCTACAGAGTGAAATAAGTCAGAAAGAGAAAAACAAACACCATGTGCTAACACATATATATGGAATCGAAGGAAAAAAATAGTTCTGATGAACCTAGGGACAGGGCAGGAATAAAGACTGAGACATAGAGAAAGGACTTGAGGACACGGGGGTGGGGGAAGGGTAAGCTGGGACAAAGTGAGAGAGTAGCATGGACATATATACACTACCAAACGTAAAACAGATAGCTAGTGGGAAGCAGCTGTATAGCACAGGGAGATCAGCTCGGTGCTTTGTGACCACCGAGAGGGGTGGGATAGGGAGGGTGGGAGTGAGATACAAGAGGGAGGGGATATGGGGATATATGTATACAATAAGCTAATTCACTTTGTTATACAGCAGAAACCAACACAACATTGTAAAGCAATTACACTCCAATAAAGATGTTTAAAAAATCCATCAGGATGGCTATTATAAAAGCAAAAACAAAAGCAAAAAAACAAGCGTTGGCAAGGATGTGGAGAAATTGAACCCTTGTGCACTGCTGACCAGAATGTAAAATGGTGCAGCCACTATGGAAAACAATATGGCAGTTTCTCGGCAATTAAAAATAGAATTATCAGGGACTTCCCCGGTGGCGCAGTGGTTGAGAACCCACCTGCCAATGCTGGGGACCCGGGTTCGATCCTTGGTCTGGGAAGAACCCACAAGCCGTGGAGCAACTGAGCCCATGCACCACAATTACTGAAGCCTGTGTGCCTAGAGTCCGTGCTCCACAATAAGAGAAGCCACTGCAGTGAGAAGCCCGTGCACTGCAACGAAGAGTAACCCCCTCTCGCCGCAACTAGAGAAAGCCTGCAAGCAGCAACAAAGACCCAAAGCAGCCAAAAATAAATAAATAAATAAATTTATTTTTAAAAAGTAGAATTATCATATGATCCAGCAATTCTACTTCTAAGTATATACCCCGGAGAACTGAAAGCAGGGTCTTGAAGAGATATTTCCATACTAGTGTTCACAGGAGCCAAAAGGTGGAAGCAACCCAGTGTCCATTGATGGATGAATGGATAAACAAAATGTGATATATACATACAGTGTAATATTATTCAGCCTTTAGAAGGAAGGAAATTCTGACACATGCTACAACACAGGTAAACTTCGAGGGCGTTATGCTAAGTGAAATACGCCAGTCATACGAAGATAGGCACTGTATGATTCCACTTACATGTAGTATCTAAAGAGACAGAAAGTAGAATGGTGGTTGCCTGGGGCTGAAGGGAGGTAGAAATGAGGAGTTGTTATTTAATGGGTACAGAGTTTCAGTCTGGTAAGATGGAAAAAGTTCTAGAGGCAGTGGTGTTGGGTGCAGAATATGAATATACTTAATGCCACTGAGCTGCACTCTCAAAAATGCTTAAGATGGTAACGTTTGTGTTATGTGTGTGTTACCACAATTTTTTAAAGTAAAAATATTTTTGTAAAAAATAGGAAGTATAAAAAAAAAAAAGAATGCAGTAGTAGCAGCCTATATAGCTGTCTACCTGTTTCCACTCTTGCTGTTCTACAATCGAGTTTTTAAAGAGTCAATCAGATCATGTCACTCCCCTGCTCAAAACTCCATAATGATTCCCAACATTCTCAGAACAAAAATCCTGACCACGGTCTACAAAGGCTAGACCTGATCAGCCCCTCCTCCGTTCTATACGACCTCATCTTCTGCCACGAGGACTTGCCTGCTGCTCTGTGTGTGTACATGTGCTGAAATGCCCCAGCACCCCTCACTCCCTCACTTCGTTCTGGTCTCTGCTTAAATGCCACCACCTCAGAGATGACTTACCTGACCTCTCTTCCTAAGAGACCTCCCCACACACTCTCTACCCGCTTAATGCTGCTTTATTTTGCTTTATAGTGTTCATCACCATTACTACTTCTGATAATATTACATATTTATTTGTAAATTGTTAAACTCCTAGGCTATTTGTCTGTACAGACTTCTCAGACTCCTTGGGGTTCTGGCTGGAATGTGGCCAACCTCCAAAGAGCTGGCAAAGCCCTTGCTCTCTTCCCACGCTTAGGCCTGTGGACACTCCAGCCTTCATGTCCATTTCCCCGCCCCTGCAAACAGCCACCCTTGGCCATTCCTAGGACATAGAGGTACACAAGATGTATGCTCCAACATACCTGGGGAAGAGGCCACACAGCCCCTGGGGACACTTGGCTGGGGAATTCTCAGGAAGTGGGCCTGGGAGATGGGCACAGCCTTTAGCCCCACAGTCTCCCAGCCCCCTTGGGACAGGAGGGGCTGGAAGGCTGTAAGAGGACTAGAGGGGGGTTCTCCAAAGCAGTTGCTGCACCCAGGGCAGCAACTCCCCATGCCCTAGTCTACAAATGGTTCTACATTCAAGGTCCCACCCCAGCCTCCCTTTCTGGTCATGTTTCCTGTTAGTGCCCTTCTTGCTCCTTACCCACACTCCAGTCCAACTGAATTATTTGTTCATCTCCAAAAACAAAAAGCACCATTTTAGGGCTTCCCTGGTGGCTCAGGGGTTGAGAGTCCGCCTGCCGATGCAGGGGACACGGGTTTGTGCCCCGGTCTGGGAGGATCCCACATGCCGGGGAGCGGCTGGGCCCGGGAGCCATGGCCGCTGAGCCTGCGTGTCCGCAGCCTGTGCTCCGCAATGGGAGAGGCCCGAGTACCAAAAAAAAAAAAAAAAAAAAAAGTGAAAAAAATTCAACCCTCTAATGCCAGAGCTAACGCTGCACGTCAGGTTTTCAAGGAGCAGAACCAAGACTCTTTTTCAAGAGTGTTAGAAAGATAAGGAGAGAAAAGCTTTTTTTTTTTTTTTTTTTTCTCCCTACCTCTCTGCAGGTAAACCTCAGGGAAAGGAGAAATCTCTTTAAGGTTTTATTTTTAGAACATCCTGGGATTTGTAAGCCCTATATAGACAGGAACTTCACTGAAAGGTACCCATTATAAACTCTTCCTTTGTACAACTTGATCTGATGATGTAAAGAGATGAAATCCCATTTTAATCAGATTTGCCAGGATGAAGAATGAAATCATGTTTTTGGAGTAGATAGGGAAAGAGTCCATGGCGTTAAAGAGAAGATAATCCTAAGAGAGCAGAGAAATGAATCAACACATTTTCCAATCTGTGGCTCCTGATGACCTTGAGGAAAAAAACAAAACAAAAAAATGGCAGCATGTTTAACGCATAAAGTGCATGGAGAAATTCTCTGGAACTCTCAAGGGCCTGCAGAAGTCCTCAAAAGATGAGAATCAACTCTAATTTTGAAGGAGATCTCAAAGTTTGTTCCTGGATGACGAGGTGAGTTGAGGAGAATCAGGGCCAGTTCCTTGCTCGTTACACTATTGCACTAGTCACAGAGCTGTTTACTCAGACTTTTAGAGAGGTGAGCTTGAGTCCAGCACGTATGTTCTTGTAAACACAAATTTGGGAGTTTTAAACAATCAGGACCACTGTTAAGTCATTAGGGCACCAGAGAGAGTAGCTTATTTTCAGAACACAAGGAAGAAGTCCATGGAAATCACGTTTCTATTTAGGTCATTAACCAAGGGAAAGAATGAAAGTAAAACTTGAAAATGCGTGAACTTTAGAAAACAACAAATTTTATGGGCAGTTGGGCTCATTCTGGGATAAGACAAACGAGAAAAGAATTACCCAGTGTAGTGAGCTGAATGGTGGCACCAAAGATATCCTAGCCTCGGAATCTGTACATTTTTTTGGAGATGTTATAAATTTATTCTGAATCAGATTAAATTGTGTTCAGTGTGGCTCAGTTCTTTACAAATCAGAATTCTCGGATATATGTTAAAACACTTAAATGGTTTTAATGTTTATTCCTTAGTTATACCAGATACACATCAGTTTAACTATGCAAAAGGCAATGCTGACGTGGTTACTGGGACCCAAAGCATGGTTAGGGGACCCTGCCCCAGCAGACTGGCAAGTGAGGAATCCACCAAAACTCTTTAGGACCTCCTTCCTACCAGGCCACCTCCTGAGTGCTCACTCCTCAGGCACCCCTTGATGTTGAGTGCAACAAAATCTACCACTGGAGTTTCATATTGCAGTTACTGGGCTTCTCCGAGCATTCATGCTTAAGGAAAAAAGAAAAGTCAGCAAAAAGAAAGCATACTTGACAGTTAAAATACTTTACCCTCTCCAGTGTGGCTTCTCTGACGTTTGGAAAGATGGCCTAATATTGCCTTCTATGACAAAAGCTGTCACTAATTTAAGGATCCACTCAGGTGGGCTCAAAATGCAATCACAGGGATCACTATAAGAGAGAGGCCGAGGGACTTTTGACAGAGCCCCACAGAGAAGGCCGCCTTAAGTGGACAGAGTGGGGTAGCCATAAGCCAAGGAGTACCTGACGCCACTAGAAGCTGGAAAAAGCAAGGAAGGGTTCCCCTAGAGCCTCCAGATGGTGCTCTCTCAGCACCTTGATTTCAGAAATCTGGCTTCCAGAACTGTGAGAGAAGGAATTTCTGTTGTTTTAAGCCATCAACTTTATGGCAACTTGTACGGCAGTCCTAGGGAACCCACACACCTACCTTCTCCAACCGTGAGGACCTAAAATTTAAGGAGAAAGTGATTCGGTTGCCGTTAACCATCCAGTGGGTTTAAACCACAGAGGACTTATTTTATTTTTATTAAAATAAAAACTCTTTTGTTTTAATATTTAGATTTTCAATCTCCCATGTTTAATTCTTCCTCCAGAGGAACAACGTAGCTTCCCAAGCACTGTCAGTTCCCTGGAGAGATGCTGAGGCTGGAGTGAGCATTAATGGCCACCCTAGTCCAGTCCAAGCAGAAGGCAGGAGGAAGGAAATGGAGGAGAACTGTACTGTATGTTGGTCACGTGACACATACACCTCCTCAACACATACACACTTACCCCTTTACGAAGTGCTTTTTAATTTAATTTAATTTAATTTATTTATTTAATTTATTTATTTGGGTGTGTTGGGTCTTTGTTGCTGCGGGCAGGCTTTCTCAAGTTGCCGCGAGCGGGGCTTACTCTTCATTGCAGTGTGTGGGCTTCTCATTGCAGTGGCTTCTCCTGTTGCAGAGCACGGGCTCTAGGCACATGGGCTTCAGTAGTTGTGGCCCGTGGGCTCAGCAGTTGTGGCTCGCAGGCTCTAGAGCGCAGGTTCAGTAGTTGTGGCGCATGGGCTTAGTTGCTCTGCAGCATGTGGGATCTTCCTGGACCAGGACCCGAACCCGTGTCCCCTGCATTGGCAGGCGGATTCTTAACCACTGCGCCACCAGGGAAGTCCCAGAAGTGCTTTTTTAATACGTTGAGCAAATTGGTGATGGGTTGCCAAGTTGAGAATTCTAACAGGCGGTGAATTTCTCTTGCAGAATATTGCATGAGAATGAGAGTCAGGAGACTCCAGGTCTAGACCTTAAGGGGACCAGCTGACAGCCTTGGGGAAGGAGCAGGTCCATTTCCTTTTGTATGATTTGTACAATGGAGTTACCCAGAGCTCGCTTTGTGGAGGGTGTAAACATGGAGAAGCCCTCCCACTCTTCATTCCCTTATCAGAACCCTTCCCCTCCTTTTCAGGCTCCTCTGCTTCAGACCCCGAAAATCTCTTGCTGCCCATCCTAGGCCTTTTAGAGGAAACAAATAGTCAAGTCACTTAGGATAAATTAGTGCCTAAGAATAGCAGTCCCCAACGCCCCTGGCCACGGACCAGCACCGGGCCTCGTCCTCTTGGGAACTGGGTGGCACAGCAGGAGGTGAGCGCAGGCAAGGGAGCAAAGCTTCATCTGCCACTCCCCATTGCTCCCCATCACTCACATTACCACCTGAACCATCCCCCCCCCACCCCCAGTCCATGGAAAAACTGTCTGCCACAAAACCAGTCCCTTGTGCCAAAAAGGTTGGGGACCACTGCCTTAGAACATAGTATTCTGGAAAAGGTCCACCGAATTAGAGCCTGAACAAAATGCAGGTATGTAAGAGAATCTGAATGTGCTTGTTTAGTTTTAAATCTGTAATTGCTCATCATTCCCTTCTGGTTTCTTCTAAATCCCAACGATGGTATCATGATCCCAGCTTGCAGCTCTCAAGGCTCTCTCCCTGTTCTCTGCGGCTTCAGTCGCCGGCAGCTGAGTGCCTTCTTCATTCTTATCTTTGCCTGAGGTGGCAGGTGGCCAGGTAGGAACCTGGAACAGAGTCAAGAGATAGTCTGGTCCGATGCCTGCAGGCTGATTGTCTGGTCTTAGAAACACAGTGGGACCCCTCCATGGGGGAAGGGGGAGGAAGGAGGATACAAAGAGAAGTGCAACCAGTTACTGAACACAACGAATTTCTAAACTAAACTTAGTTTCTTTCCACAAAAGTCAATCATACTACCAATTGCCAAAACACAGCATTTTAGTGCACTCCCTTCTAGACGTTTTTCTATGCTGTTTGCTCACTTGTTGCGTCCTTTGTTTGCCATAAATTTGCATCCTGATTTTTCCCACATACACTTTAACAGATTTTCCCACGTCAGCATAAACATTTTATTTTATTTTACTTTATATTTATTTATTTATTTTGGCTGCGCCAGGTCTTAGTTGCGGCATGTGGGATCTTTAGTTGCGGCAATGCGAACTCTTAGTTTTGGCATGCATGTGGGATCTAGTTCCCTGACAAGGGATTGAACTCCTGGTCCCCTGCATTGAGAGCTCGGAGTCTTAGCCACTGGGTCTCCAGGGAAGTCCCAGCATAAACCTTTTAATGACTGAATTCTACTCCATCAACAGGATGCACTGTAGTTGGGAGAATAAACTGCATTCATTGTGATTTTTTTCCCCCTGATGCATGAAGCTTTTCCCAAATTTGGGGTGACAGACCGCTGTGGATGGCTCTGGGTTAGTTTCAATAATAGAATGTAAGGAGAGAGCTTGTAAACATGAAGTTCAACATGGCAGATAATGGGCGGGCTCTTGAGATAAATGACAAATGAGCCACCAGAAAATCCTAAAGAATGTTCTGTTCTCCACCTTCCCTGGCTTGAGTCTGAGTTTGAGGCCAGGGCTTTAAGAACTAATATAGGTGTCTCCCCTGATACCACACCCCGAGACCAGGCTCAGGGCCAGGGCACCTGGGGATCCGAAAGAGCCCACTTCCTCCCAGCTCTGGGCAGAGCGCATAAGCAGCAGGGGCATAGGGATGCCCGACCTCCCTCTGTGCTTGGCTGGCTCAGGGGCTGCACGTGCATGCGTTTAAACAGCAGGTGCTGGCCTGATGGTGCTGTGGCCTTGCTGTCTCTCCTCCTTTCCCAGCTGTAGACAGAAGAATGACCCAGCTTGAGCAGAACACCTCAGGGACATTTGGGAAATAGAGGCATGAGAAAGATTGGGGACAAGGACAAGAGAGGAGGAGATAGGTTGGAAACAAACTGTCACCCCAGGGGAAGACCTAGGAGCCAGACCATTTCACTTGGTCCCTCTATCACGGAGGGTCCAGAGCCCCCTGGGAAGCCCAGGGTCTGGGCACGTTTACCCCCAGCTCTGTTCCTGCCTCTCCCCTGTTCTTGCTGTCAGTGGTGTGGGTGGGGAGGGCTCTCCGTTAAAAGCTGCACAGCTCAGACTCCCAGGCCCACCAAGCTTCTGGCTTGATTTGGCACTAGTGAAAGGGAGAATTTCTTCCCATCTGATCCTCGGGTAGCATTTCCGATGGCAGCTGTGTCTCCTCTGTGGCTCCAGCTCCTGCCCCCAACCTACCATGAGCCCAACTTCTGCTAAGTGAACCCTGAGTTTGGGGAAGGCCATGTTCTCCCTCTGTCCATGAAGCTTATGGTGGCCGTAGCCTCTCGTTGTACTAATCTCTGTTACCTTAGTCCCTCTTTTGGTCTCTCAGCTCTTCCATCACCTGTGCAAACCTTCCCTGTTTCTTTTTTTCTCATGTAGTGATTGCAGTGACACTCTGATACGGTCCCATCTGATAATACCTAAATGATGAGGATGCTACGTTTCAGAGATGTTGAGTAATTATGCATCCTCCTACCATTAGCAAATGCCAGGGATACCAACCACAGTTCCTTTGGCAAGTATAAACCCCTCCTGCCCATATTAGGGAATTTCTACTTACTAACGGAACAAACAGCTCCGCTTAGCCTTGCCAAGCATTTACGTGACACATCATTTGGCACCAATGTTTCCTCAGTTTATCAGGCTTCTCTCCATCTTAACGGATTGAGGATGGGGGCAGCAAGGGCCTCTTGGGTATGCCCAAGGAGTAAAAGGAAACTAAAAGGAAACTGGGCATGCTCAGCAGAATAGATGGCCCAAGAAAATAAAAACACAAAATGCATCAGGCATTTAAGTAGCGAAAGGGTACTTTGCAGTTGCTCTAATAGCTGGACACTTCAGAATTCTGCAGAGCCCAGGAAATTGTATTATTTCATCCAAGTCATTAGGGAGGTCCAAGTACCAAGCCCTTGGAACTGCCCAGACGAGCCAATTCACTTTGCTTCTTGTAGATGAGCCATAAGGCTCCTGTTGATGACAGCCTAGGGTACAATTAGCACTACCCTCTGCACTGATGGGGAGGGGGCAATGCTGCGGAAGGAAAGGAGCCTGGGCTCCATCCTGGTGGCGTGGAGAGAGGCGGGTTTGGTAAAGGAGTGGGTCCGCAGATAAACAGATGAGAAATGTGCAGTGGAGAAGGCATTCTGAAATCTGATTTTCTCACACTCCAGGGATGTCAGTGTTTATAAATTCCTTCCTCTGGTGCTCATAGAAAGACTCTTCTGCTTTGACTCTTCTGTTAAGTAATTAGGAGCCTGGAAAGATGAGACCCCAGGAACCTAGTAGGGTGCATTAAGGAACTTGATGTAAGGCTGCTGTTTTTCCTGGTCCTCACAGGGGCAGACCCAAGAGCTCCAAGGAAGCCTCAGGACCAGACTCCTGTGGGTGGACCACACACAGAGGTGGGGATAAAACTAAAGCTGAATCCCAGGGACAGGGTGACTAAGGAACAAGATCAAAAATCTTTCCATCATCTTTACAGGCTGCAGATTATATCCCCATGATCAGCTAGGTAGACCCTGCGTCTATGGAATATCTGAGCAGACAATGAGTGTTCCCACAAACGAAAATGGTCTAGCTCTGGCAGCTCTGGACTTTGGGGGCAGCACACACAGGAATTGGGCTAGATCAGAGTCTGAGTGGTCCCCCAGCCCACAGCAGGTCCAGAGACCAGCCCAGAGGCAGAGGAGAGCCTCTTGGGGAGGTGGAGGTGGGCAGTGGCTCACGGCGTGTGCAAGGACACTTACAGCAGAGACCCCAGGGAAACATAATTATTACTACTAATTTTATTATGTTTTGATTCATTCTATTGTTTGTTCTAGCTTTTTTTCTGGTTTCATTTGCTTTTTTTTTGTTTATTGTTGTTGTTTTTTTTAATTTAGTCTTTTGGGATCTCTGTGTTTTATAACATATTTTCTTTTTTTATACTTTCTATTTTTACTGTTTTTCTGTTGGTCTGTGTTCTTTTCCCTTTTTTGTCCTCTTTTTATTTTATATATACATTTGTATATATTTATATTTTCATTTCTACTTTGTTTCTCTGTTGTCCTGGTTTTTCCCTTTTTATTTTATTTTATTTTTTTAAATCATTTTTATCAGTTTGGTCTGTTCCCTTGCTTTACTCCTCAGCTGGCACACTGCTTTGGTTTTGTCTTAGGTTATGTGTTTTTGTTAGTTTTAATCCTAATTGTTTGATTTCATTTTTGAGCTCTTCTACTTGTCTGGTTATTCTCTTGCTTTTTGTTTTATTTGGCTCTGTTTTTGTTTCTTTTACGTGTGTGTATGTTTCCTTGTTTCTGTTTTTGCTTGATTTTGTTTTTACCATTTTTCCTGAGTTTTGTTTGTCTTTTTTAAAAAATATATTTTCTATTTTTTTTTTAATATTTGTTTCTATGTTGCTTTTCTGTTTTTCTGTCTTCTTTCCCCTTTCTCTTTCTTTTTTTAAAAATGACTTTTGTCTGTTTTGTTTCTTTGCTTCATTCTTCAGTTGGCACTCTGCTTTGGTTTTGTATTTTGGTTTTGAGTTTTTGTCAGGTTTCTGCTTAATTGTTTGATTTCGTTCTTGGGTTCTTTTGTTTGTCTGGCTGTTCTCTTGCTATTTGATTTATTTTGTTCTGTTTTGGTTTCTTTTGTGTGTGTGCAAGTGTTTCCTTGTTTCTGTTTCTGTTTGTTTGATTTTACTTTTTATCATTTGTCTGGGGTTTTGTTAGTCTTTTTTTTTTTTTTTTTAATCCCCTTTATTGCCAGGATGAGAGACTTGTGGGGTCTTGGTGCCTTGACCAGAAGTCGGGCCTGAGGCTCTGGAGTGGGAGCACCGAGTCCAGGAGGCTGGACCACTAGAGAATTCCCGGCCCCAGGGAAGATTAATCACTGAGAGCTCTCACCGAGGCCTCCATCTGAATCTAAGACCCAACTCTACCCAACTGCCAGCAGCTCCCAGCACTGAATGCCTCACACCAAACAACAAACGAGACAGGAACACTAACCCACCCATCAGCACACAGACTACCTAAAGTCATACTAAGCTCAGAGACACCCCAAAACACACCACCTGACACGGCCCTGCTCAGCAGAGGGAAAAGACTCAGCTCCACCCACCAGAATGCAGGCACCATTCCCTCCCATCAGGAAGCCTTCACAAGATGCTGGACCAACCCCACCACCGGGGGCAGAGAACAGAAGCAAGAGGAACTCCGACCCTGCAGCCTAGGTAAAGGAGACCTCAGATACTGTAAATAAGACAAAATGAGAAGACAGAGAAATATCTTAAAGGTAAAGGAGAAAGATAAAAACCCACAAGACCAACTAGCCGCTCCGCGGCATGTGGGATCTTCCCAGACCAGGGCACGAACCCGTGTCCCCTGCATCGTCAGGCGGACTCTCAACCACTGCGCCACCAGGGAAGCCCCGATCCAATATCTTGGAAACAGAATAGAGGAAATACAAGAAACACTTAACAAGGACCTAGAAGAACTAAAGAGCAAACAAACAATAATGAACAACACATAACTAAGAAACTAAAAATTAAACTAAGAAATTAAAAATACTCTAGAAGGAATAAATAGCAGAATAACTGAGGCAGAAGAACGGAGAAGTGAGCGGGAAGATAGAATGGTGGAAATAACTGCCACGGAGCAGAATAAAGAAAAAAGAATGAAAAGAAATGAGGACAGTCTCAGAGACCTCTGGGACAACCTTAAATGCACCAACATTCAAATCATAGGCATCCCAGAAGAAGAAAAAAAGAAAGGGTCTGAGCAAATATTTGAAGAGATCATAGTTGAAGACTTTCCCAACATGGGAAAGGAAATAGTCAATCAACTCCAGGAAGCACAGAGCGTCCCATACAGGATAAACCCAAGGAGAAACATGGCGAGACACATAATAATCAAACTAACAAAAATTAAACACAAAGAAAAAATATTAAAAGTAGCAAGTGAAAAGGAGCAAATAACATAGAAGGGAATCCCCATAAGGTTAACAGCTGCTCTTTCAGCAGAAACTCTACAGGTCAGAAGGGAGTGACAAGATATTAAAAGTGATGAAAGGGGAAAAACCTACAACCAAGATGACTCTACCCAGCAAGGATCTCATTCAGATTTGACGGAGAAATCAAAAGCTTTACAGACAAGCAAAAGTTAAGAGAATTCAGCACCACCAAACCAGCTTTACAACAAATGCTAAAGGAACTTCTCTAGGCAGGAAACACAAGAGAAGGAAAAGACTTATGAAAACAAACCCAAAACAATTAAGAAAATGGTAATAGGAACATACTTATTAATAATTACCTTAAATGTAAATGGATTAAATGCCCCAACCAAAAGACACAGACTGGCTGAATGGATACAAAAACAAGAGCCATATATATGCTGTCTACAAGAGACCCACTTCAGACCTAGGGACATATACAGACTGAAAGTGAGAGGATGGAAAAAGATATTCCATGCAAATTGAAATCAAAATAAAGCTAGAGTAGCAATACTCACATCAGACAAAATATACTTTAAAATAAAGACTGTTACAAGAGACAAGGAAGGACACCATAAATGATCAAAGGATCAATCCAAGAAGAAGATACAACAATGGTAAATATATATGCATCCAACATAGGAGCAACTCAATATATAAGGCAAATGCTAAGAGCCGTAAAAGGGGAAATCAACAGTAACACAATAATAGTAGGGGACTTTAACACCCCACTTACACCAATGGACAGATCATCCAAACAGAAAATAAATAAGGAAACACAAGCTTTAAACGATACATTAGACCAGATGGACTTAATTGATATTTATAGGACATTCCATCTAAAAACAACAGAATACACTTTCTTCTCAAGTGCTCATGGAACATTCTCCAGGATAGATCATACCTTGGGTCACAAATCAAGCCTCAGTAAATTTAAGAAAATTGAAATCATATCAAGCATCTTTTCCGACCACAACCCTATGCGAGTAGATATCAATTACAGGAAAAAAAACTGTAAAAAATACAAACACATGGAGGCTAAACAATATGCTACAGAACAACCAAGCGATCACTGAAGAAATCAGAGGATCTCAAAAAATGCCTGGTTTGTGACCACCGAGAGGGGTGGGATAGGGAGGGTGGGAGGGAGACGCAAGAGGGAGGGGATATGGGGATATATGTATACGTATAGCTGATTCACCTTGTTGTACAGCAGCAACTAACACAACAATGTAAAGCAATTATACTCCAATAAGGATATTAAGAAAAAAAACCTGTTCTCGCTGAGGAATACAGATTCAGACCATTTTTGAAGGGGGCGTTGTGGATAATTACCAAGCAAACGATCCAACTCTCTCAGTTTGCAAGTTTCTGATTTGTGGCCCCTTCCACCTCCATCCCACACTGCATTAAAGCAGGCCTTCCAGAGACTCTACAATTTCAAACAAACCTCTCAAGGAATTTACTTCACTGTCTACAGTAGGTAAGGCTATTTATTTACAGTTTGGCACTTACCAGAAGCTGCCTGACATTTTAATGCATGGTTTATACCCTCTCTCCAACTGGAGTATAAGCTTCCCTAGGTATTCTCAGTGTAGAGCCTGCCATTCTCAACACAGTTGGTGCCTAGTTAAGTTGGTCACACTGAATCGAGTTAAATATGTCTTCCCGTGGACCTCAGATTGCTCCATTAGAGGCTATTAAACTCCCACAAATGGCAGCATTCTAGACAGCCCCAAGGAGACAGGAGATGATTTAGAAACTGCTCTTCCGTCTCTTACTTCACTTCTCCACCCCCTCCACACTCATTACTAAACCCATCCTTGCTCCCACTTCCCCTCTGTACCTGGCCTCTGGCCCAACATTTAGTCAACAGTTCCCAAGGTCTGATGGGATGTAGAGCCATCTGCTTGATGCCTGGTGGGAGAGGAAAGGACCAGAACTACAGCCTCTTGGCTTCTTGGCTCCAGCGGTCACTTTCTCCAGCCCATCTCAGCCATCCCAGGGACGCAGCCTCAGCTC
Source organism: Neophocaena asiaeorientalis asiaeorientalis (assembly GCF_003031525.2). Lineage (NCBI taxonomy): Eukaryota > Metazoa > Chordata > Mammalia > Artiodactyla > Phocoenidae > Neophocaena > Neophocaena asiaeorientalis. The sequence goes on along the minus strand of NW_020174268.1, from coordinate 5,640,754 downwards.
CGTCTACACCATTAAGCACACGTTCTCCAAATCCTGTATTTCAACCAACCTGCTCATGCTTGGCCACCACCTCCTCACATCCTGACTCACTCACTCGAGTTCCCCCCTTCCAGCTACACTTCAAAATCACAAGGCGCTCTGACACCCAGTACACAGGTGCACACACATGCGCACACACGTACACACACATCATACAAAGAGCTACCCTCTCTGATCCCTCTCTCCCCAGCTCAGAGTCCAGCATTCTAGCCCCTCTCCTACAAACACCCTTGGTCTCCTATCTCTCTCTTGCTGCTGGCAAAACTCTAGCCCTAGTGCAGCTCAGCTGTCTGCCTACTTCATGCCTGCACTCCAGCGGCCAAAACTAAATAAAGGAAATCAAACATCCTACTGCTTTTTTAAAAAATTGATGACAGCTCTTAACCGGACCCTACATTTCCCTGGTAAATCCAGTCCGCTCTCTTGGAGCATATTATTTGGCATCTTCTCCTCCCTCTTCAAACCTCCAAGAAACTTTTTCCCTCACTTTCAGCTTGTGACCTCATCTGATACTCTACTGAGTAAATCTGTACAATTAGATGAGAACTACCTCATCTTCCCACCACCAAACCCACACCTGTGTTGGGACCCACACATTTTGCTTTCTCGACTGATACAAAGGAGTGAAGATTACCACTCCTCTCCAAAGCCAACCTCTCTCCTGTGCTCTCCATCCAGCCATCTCTCCCTACTCAAGCTCTTGCTCCTACAGCATCACTTTCTTCATCGTTCCAATCACCATAGTGATAGGTCTTAATATGACCTTTAAACGAATTCTGTGACCCCACGCCTTTCTGGCTATTCCTTCATTTCTCTGTTCTCCTTTAGAGCAAAGCCATTGTCTATCTTTTTATTATTCTACTCCTTCATCCTCCATTCTCTTGCACAACCCCCCTTCCAGCCAGGCTGTTGTGCTCATCAATCCTCTGAATCACTCTTAACAAGATCAGCAGCGACAGCTGTCTTATCCAATCCAGTGGTCAGCTCTCTGTCTGCATCTTCCTTGCCCTCAGCGGCACTGCCCACGGCCCACTGCCTCCTTCACGGACACATTCTCACTAGGTTTCAAGACACCACAATATTCTTAAATTTTATTTATTTTTGGCTGCGTTGTGTCTTCGTTCCTGCATGCGGGCTTTCTCTAGTTGCGGCGAGCGGGGGCTACTCTTCGTCGCGGTTGCACGGGCTTCTCGTTGTGAA
>NW_020174268.1:5632465-5639495 GCF_003031525.2 Neophocaena asiaeorientalis asiaeorientalis | reverse complement strand
CTTTTTTATTATAGAGAGTTTTAAATATGTACAAAAGTAGACAGAAGAGTGTAATGAACTCCCATGGTCTTACCGCTCAGCTTCGATTCATGACCAGTTTTGTCTCATCTATCTCCTACCCCCTTCCTCCTTCCAAATTATTTGCAAGTCCCAGACATATTATGTCATTCATAAATATTTCAGTGTGTTTCTCTAAATAAGGACTTTTGGTAAGAAACATAACCACACCATCGTTATCACACCTAAAAAAAGAATGAACAACCCTTAATATCATCAAATATCAATGGCTACTCCCTCTTAGCTGCCTCTGCTGTCTCCCCTTCTCTACCAAACCTCTAAATGTTGGAGCATCTGGCTGTGTACTCTATTCACATCTCCTTTTATACTCATTCCCTAGGCGATCCCATCCACTCGTAGAGCTTTAAATGCCATCTATATGCTAAGACTCCCCTGAGTTCCAGTTTTTTGTGGTCAATGGCTTAACTTAAACTTTTAAAGAGAATATTAATTTTGACATGGCAAAACAGGATCTTTGATTCTTTCTCCATCCAGCCTTACCCATCCCTATAAATGGCACCACCATCTATATTTTTTGCTCAGGCAAAAATCAGGCAATTAGCCTTGATTCCTTGATTTCACTTCTAACTCATGTAGTAGGGACTGCTGTTTGTCTCCAGCATTCAATTTCACTTTCTTCCATAGGAATGGAATTTTTTCTGGGCACCTGTGCAACCACGGTAAAAACTACATTTCTCAGTTTCCCTTGCAGCTAATTGTGGCCTTGTGACTTAGTTCTGGCCAATTAGATGTGAATAGAAGTGTCAAGGGACCACTTTTTGTCTCTTCTTTATCATTTCTTCTGTTTTGATGTCTTGAATGGAGATGCTGCCTTGGACCACAAGGATGAGGGTCACATCCTATGATGTCCTAACAGTGAGCTATTAGGATGTGTATCATTCAGTGTCCAGTCTGGAGATAGAATTTGAACAGGCAAAGTTTAATATAAAGAATTACCATTTAAGGGAGGAGGGGAGCTCAGCCTCTTATGTTACCATCTTGGAGAACTCTGATTTCCCTTAAGGGCTTTCTGTGACTTTTCAGTAAAGTAGGAGGCTAGGTATCTTGTTTGCTGATGAAGATGGATGAGCAAAACCTTCACTTTAATTTTTTTAATTGAATTACGTATTGAGGAACAAGACAAGAAAAAGTATTGGATGGGGCTAAGAATAAAGAAATAATCTCTGCCCACTTCCACCAGGCTCTGAAATTAATTGGAATACTACATCTTGTCAAAAGATCTTGAACCTGCCCCTTCCAATCTCCTTTTCCTTCCCAACCCTCCTTACTCCAATACTGCTGTCAAATACCCTGGATATTTTATCAACAGTGGGCAGTGCACATAGATTTCTCTTATAGGAGGCTGAACATCTTAAACCACAGATTTGGTTCAATTTGAGGACCAAAGCCTTCAGTATGTTTGTACAGAGGGGGTTATCTAAACACGAAGGCAACAAAAATTACCATGATTATAGAAAGTTGAGATCGAAGGAAAATTACAGGTTGAAAATTACAGGTTATCTCACCTTTTTCAGCAGCACTATTTCTTTTAATACACCCTCATGTTTGTTGATCAATCTAGTGGTAAATGCTTCACATGTGGCATTTCAATCTTTCCCAGGAGTCCGAGAATAGCACCTGTAGCCCACAAATATTTTTCCAACATTCAATGTTATTTCCTTTTCTCAACCCTATGTCTCTAACCCGAAAGTTTTTAGGCCTTTTTATTTATCCCAACGTCTCCTAAGGCCTCATGGGGTCTTTGGCTATACCACCAAGCAAACAAATAAATCTTTTCAAAAGTTACTTGGCCAGGCTAGCTGCCCATCACACATGGGTTTGGCGTTCCCCAGGAGTCACTGGTTGGCTGCAGCACAGGACATGGGGGACGATGCTTTACCCCACTGACATCCTTCATGATCTCTGACCTGAATGACCTTCTCCCCCAGGAGTCCATTAAGGTAGAAACAAGAGTCCTAGAGCCAAGCCCATCCTACCAGGTTTCCAAATATGCTCAACATTTTCTGACCCCTAGTGGTGAATGGAACTTAGGATCCTGCTAAATTCAAATCACCTTGTAAAGTTGGTCTCGTTACTCTCTAATGAAACAGGCTTTGGGGAGATTAAGAGATTTGTTCAAAGTTCTGTAGCAGTGTCTTGATTAATTTTAAAAATAAATCAGTTAATTAATGAATATTGTTTTGTAGTAGAAGTTCTGATTTCAAAACTGGTGACTAAGGGGCATTGGAGGAGGAGGTGGGATTTAACGAAAGAGATCTGGCTTTTGGGGACTTCCATGGTGGTCCAGTGGTTGGGACTTCGCCTTCCAGCGCAGGGAGTGCGGGTTCGATCCCTGGTTGGGGAGCTGGGATCCCAACTGCCTGGCAGCCGGGAAACCAAAGCATGAAACAGGGGCAACGTTGTAGCGAATTCAATAAAGACTTTAGAAATGGTCAACATGAAAAAAAAATTCTCAAAAAAAAAAAAGAGAGATCTGGCTGTTTGATGTCATTGGGTGATCTGCTCAACTCCAGTATTCCTACAATCGCACGAGATGCTTCTACAGCTACCTGGGGTGTAAGCCTCTGCTGTGCTCGAAGACACAAAGCTCTGCGTGAACTCCACTGGAAGAAATCTTGTTCGTTGTTCTCTTCATTTTCAGTACAAACACACTGCTCTAAGGAACAGTTGTGAGACATCTGGTTTAAGGCTTGGCTTCCATCCATAGCTCCCCAGACTCTGGCTTGAATGAGGAGAGTGATTACTCTCAGGCAGCCTGTGAGGACCAAGGCGATCCACAGTCCCAGAGTCTGTTGAGATGGAAAACAGAGAAAACCTCATCACTCTGCTTCTGATGGGAGGGCAATAGAAGATGGGTAAGTAAAAGGAATTCCAGATGAAGAATGTTTAAGCCAGAAAGCGAGGCCAATTATTCAAAATCTTTATGACTATACCAGTCAAAATGCCTCGATTGCAGAAAAGAGAAACCAGCTTTAGCAGCTTAAGCAGAAGGGGAATCTATCAGAATTCCAGCTCCACTGAGGAGCTGGGAGAATTGTTAGGATGGCTGGAGAACCAGGCTTGGAAGAAGGACAAGGAACAAAGGGCGCCTGGCCACTGACCCTGTCTGGATCATGGCTCAGGACAGCCTGGGTGGGAAGCTGGGTGGGGAGCTGCTGCTGCCCTTGAATGTTCCACACCACCCTGGACCCCCACCACTGCCAGAACCTGGCCTCGCCCACTACTGCCAGGGCCGCTGGGCCCCTGGACAAAGGGGGATACTACCTCCACCCGAGCAGATTCCAAGCTGCCGTTGCATGTTCGCACACCTTACTCCACAATGGGTCAAACTTGGGCCATGTACCACCCCCGCCCCGGTAGCTGCTGAAGACGCAGAAGCGCCCACCTGTCTTTTCAGCTTGCTTACTGGGAGGTGGAACCCTGATTCCCAGCAGCTAATTCCTCTGACACGGGAGGGGAGCTCAGATCATTGGTACCCACTGTACTTGTTTCCTAGGGTTTCTATAACAGAATACCACAAACGATGGCTTAAACGGCAAAAATTTATTTTCTCATAGTTTTGGAGGCTGGAAGTCCAAGATCAAGGTGTTGACTGGTGTGGTTTGTCCTGAGGCCTCTCTACTTCTCACTGTGGACTATGTGGTCCTTCCTCTATGTGAGTGCCACTGTGCTGTCTCTCTGTGCACCCAAATTTCCTCTTCTGATAGCGACAAAAGCCAGATTCCCTTCTTATCCCCACCCTCTCCACTGTGTGTTCTGGCTAGAGCACTTCCTATCACTGACGTCTGCTCCTTGTCTGTAAAGGCAGCTGAGGACACGCTGAGTAGGAGGGACTCTCCTGGGCACCGCGGCAACCCACAGATGAAGCCATCAGCACCTCGCAACCCAGCGTCACCCCTCCACTCTTGGGGAGACCCTGGTGCAGAGAGAGAGAGATTACTCTGCAGAGGATGCACTAGACCACATCTCACGCCCACACAGAAGGTGTGAAGCCACTTGGGGTGTCTGCTTCTTTTATTGAGATTTCAGAAGAAGGAAAAGGAAACATTATGACTGGCTCTCATGGCCCAGAACTCTGTGTGAGTTCAGTAGAGCACCTCAGAGTTCCTCCCTCACCTAGGAAAGCCAAGTGCACAGAAGCTGGTGTTGGGAAAATTCCTTCTGAAGAGGAGCAGGGGTTAGTCTCGGAAGACTGTAGCTGACTTCCAAGCACATGTGCATAAAGTCCATTTTTGACAGATCTAGACGAAGGTACCTGATCAGAAGGACAGCGTGTGCTTTAGAAATGAAAAAATCAGCCAGTCAGCTCTGACTGTGACTTTTCCCTTCCTAAAAATGAAAGGTGGGCACTAAAATCCCGTTTTGAACGTTATTCGGGAACCATCCCCAGAAGCCTGGAGTTTAGCAGGTGAACGACTCTTGGGTCATCTTCTGAACCCTGAGCTGGGCTGTGGGACACCAGGAATAGTGAGTGGGAGATGGGAGGACCATCCATATTTGCAGAAAGTTCTCCCCAAAATTAAACGAGTAGAAATAGATCTGGTTTTATTAGCTGAGTCTCGAGCATCTGCCCTCCATTCCGGGCTGATGACCAGCTTGCTGAGTTAGGGGGTGGGGAGGAGAGAAATGACCTTCAAGGCAGTCAGCACAGAGGCACGACTGGCAAATCCTGAGTGTGGTCACAAAGCAGCAGAGGCAAGGGGCCGTGAGTCAGTAAAGCTCATGTTAGAAAGCAAATTCTCTGCCAGGAATCGGCCTCGTCCTTGGGTGTGTCCTGATGGGAAGTGCTGAGCAGTGGGAAGCTGAACCTCACTACCAAGGAACATCAGCCAGACTCAGATCGAGGGACTGTCTGCAAACTCCCTGCCCTGTTACCCTTAAGAAACATTGATATCGGGACTTCCCTGGCAGTCCAGTGGTTAAGACTTCCACTGCAGGGGACACAGGTTCGACCCCTGGTCAGGGAACTAAGATCCCACATGCCGTGGGGTGCAGCCAAAAAAGCAAAAAGAAAAAGAAAAAAAAGAAACGTCGATGTCATGAAATCCAAAGACAAACTAAAGAGATGTGGCAACAGAATGCAGCATGGGATCTAGGATTTTATTTTGCTGTAAAGTATACTATTGGGCCAACTGACAAAATATGTATAACGTTTGTAGATGAGAGAATAATATTTTATCAATGTCCATTTCTGGGTTTTGATGATTATACTGTGGTTATGTAAGAAAATCCCTTGTGTTTAGAAAATACACAATGAAATATAAGGAGTACAGGGCTACCGTGTCTGTGTCTTATTCTTAAAAGATCCAGAAAAATAATGGGGGAGAGAGAGAGAGAGAAAGAGGAGGACTTCTTCATGAATAAAATCCCAATTCTGCTGGCAGGGAGGAAGGGAAAAATGGATGCCAGACTTTATAACAATCACACGGATTGTAATAAGTTTGTCCTTTATTGCTGAAAAATAACTTGGGTAAATTCCACACTAAACTATTTAACTGTGCAATTACATGCAATAGGACATCAAGTGAGATTTTTCCTGTGGTCCTGGAATTAGCCAGAAACATTAAGCACCCCACATTCAGAGAGCAGCCGTCAGTTGACATCAGTTCTTTACCAAGGGCAAGAGGCACCAGTTCAGAGCTAATCCTACTTTCCCTCCCTCACCCCATCCCATACCCACGGACTCTAAGAAGAAGCCTGGGAAGTAAAGGAATCCTTGGCTTTTTGACTAATATAGTGTTCATGAGAAAAAGATATTTCATCCCATTCTCCAAAGGAAGGTAGAAGACTCCAAAGATTCAGAGGGGGGGAACTACAAAAAGGGGAGAGTTGCATTTCATTCCCTGGTTGAACATCAGCTTATCTATTAGAGATGCCAATTTGCCCGTTACCTGAGAAAGCGGATGAGAAACTTGGAAAGATGGCAACGTGCAAAGAGGGCTGTGCAGTGGAACAGCCAGTACACCCACCATTTGACAAGGCAAACATGTATATGCTTCCAGTAGGTCAAAGAGACTCTAGTGAAAACAACCAGGTCTGCGTCACATTGCTGATATCAAATCAAAGCCACTTAATGTGCAGGAAAGAAGAACCCCAGGAGCAAGAGGCTATGGGATGGCCCATCTTTCATGTGGACGGGGACAGTGAGAAGGGGGGGAGAGGGAGCCAGTACCATTTACAGAGTCACGTGGTCTGGAATGTTGTCTCATAAATAAACTCTGATCTTGCTGGAGGACTTAAACCTGCTCTCAACCACAGTTGTACAAACCATATTTAACTTCACAAACCCCAGGAACCAAGCCAGGTTTACTTGTTACAAGAAGGATGAGAAAAAAAGAACTTGAAATGACTTTTGAGATGGAAGTTTTGAAATGAACAGAAGTGAGTTTCAAATGCCAAAATGAGACTGTTCCAAAACAAAAAGGCCTGAAGAATTGTAAAATTTGGCCAAGATATCAATAAAGAATGAGCTACCCATTGGTAAAGTTTCACAAGACCAGCTGGGCAAAATTACTAGGAAAAAATAAGACAATTTTATGTTTTAGAAACATGAATTTAGATCCTGAGTAACCTGGTTATATATAGAAACTAAAATGGATAATAACAATGGTATTGAATCATAATCCATCCAAATGTACCTCACACCCTGTCCCTTTTTTCAGTCCTGTCCTCGTGGTTGACCAGCCAGCATAGAAATGCCAAGGACCCCTCTAGCCACTGGGATGACAGAAAGAGAACCAACTTTTCCTAGGAAATTCCAAAGGAATGAAGTTAGAAAAATCATATCAAGTGACCTCTGAGGATGCGTTCACCTGGGTCTGTCACTGCTAAGTCACCCAGATCTAGAGTAGTTGGTCAGTGAGCAGATGCCAAAGCTGACCCTGTGTTTGCTGTGTGAGACAATCCCCATGACCCCACTTTTGTGAGGCTGTCATCTTGTTCCAAGGCTATT